>NW_024427369.1:5000-64629 GCF_017639655.2 Falco naumanni
AAAAAAAAAAAAAAAAAAAAAAAAAAAAAAAAAAAAAAAAAAAAAAAAAAAAAAAAAAAAAAAAAAAAAAAAAAAAAAAAAAAAAAAAAAAAAAAAAAAAAAAAAAAAAAAAAAAAAAAAAAAAAAAAAAAAAAAAAAAAAAAAAAAAAAAAAAAAAAAAAAAAAAAAAAAAAAAAAAAAAAAAAAAAAAAAAAAAAAAAAAAAAAAAAAAAAAAAAAAAAAAAAAAAAAAAAAAAAAAAAAAAAAAAAAAAAAAAAAAAAAAAAAAAAAAAAAAAAAAAAAAAAAAAAAAAAAAAAAAAAAAAAAAAAAAAAAAAAAAAAAAAAAAAAAAAAAAAAAAAAAAAAAAAAAAAAAAAAAAAAAAAAAAAAAAAAAAAAAAAAAAAAAAAAAAAAAAAAAAAAAAAAAAAAAAAAAAAAAAAAAAAAAAAAAAAAAAAAAAAAAAAAAAAAAAAAAAAAAAAAAAAAAAAAAAAAAAAAAAAAAAAAAAAAAAAAAAAAAAAAAAAAAAAAAAAAAAAAAAAAAAAAAAAAAAAAAAAAAAAAAAAAAAAAAAAAAAAAAAAAAAAAAAAAAAAAAAAAAAAAAAAAAAAAAAAAAAAAAAAAAAAAAAAAAAAAAAAAAAAAAAAAAAAAAAAAAAAAAAAAAAAAAAAAAAAAAAAAAAAAAAAAAAAAAAAAAAAAAAAAAAAAAAAAAAAAAAAAAAAAAAAAAAAAAAAAAAAAAAAAAAAAAAAAAAAAAAAAAAAAAAAAAAAAAAAAAAAAAAAAAAAAAAAAAAAAAAAAAAAAAAAAAAAAAAAAAAAAAAAAAAAAAAAAAAAAAAAAAAAAAAAAAAAAAAAAAAAAAAAAAAAAAAAAAAAAAAAAAAAAAAAAAAAAAAAAAAAAAAAAAAAAAAAAAAAAAAAAAAAAAAAAAAAAAAAAAAAAAAAAAAAAAAAAAAAAAAAAAAAAAAAAAAAAAAAAAAAAAAAAAAAAAAAAAAAAAAAAAAAAAAAAAAAAAAAAAAAAAAAAAAAAAAAAAAAAAAAAAAAAAAAAAAAAAAAAAAAAAAAAAAAAAAAAAAAAAAAAAAAAAAAAAAAAAAAAAAAAAAAAAAAAAAAAAAAAAAAAAAAAAAAAAAAAAAAAAAAAAAAAAAAAAAAAAAAAAAAAAAAAAAAAAAAAAAAAAAAAAAAAAAAAAAAAAAAAAAAAAAAAAAAAAAAAAAAAAAAAAAAAAAAAAAAAAAAAAAAAAAAAAAAAAAAAAAAAAAAAAAAAAAAAAAAAAAAAAAAAAAAAAAAAAAAAAAAAAAAAAAAAAAAAAAAAAAAAAAAAAAAAAAAAAAAAAAAAAAAAAAAAAAAAAAAAAAAAAAAAAAAAAAAAAAAAAAAAAAAAAAAAAAAAAAAAAAAAAAAAAAAAAAAAAAAAAAAAAAAAAAAAAAAAAAAAAAAAAAAAAAAAAAAAAAAAAAAAAAAAAAAAAAAAAAAAAAAAAAAAAAAAAAAAAAAAAAAAAAAAAAAAAAAAAAAAAAAAAAAAAAAAAAAAAAAAAAAAAAAAAAAAAAAAAAAAAAAAAAAAAAAAAAAAAAAAAAAAAAAAAAAAAAAAAAAAAAAAAAAAAAAAAAAAAAAAAAAAAAAAAAAAAAAAAAAAAAAAAAAAAAAAAAAAAAAAAAAAAAAAAAAAAAAAAAAAAAAAAAAAAAAAAAAAAAAAAAAAAAAAAAAAAAAAAAAAAAAAAAAAAAAAAAAAAAAAAAAAAAAAAAAAAAAAAAAAAAAAAAAAAAAAAAAAAAAAAAAAAAAAAAAAAAAAAAAAAAAAAAAAAAAAAAAAAAAAAAAAAAAAAAAAAAAAAAAAAAAAAAAAAAAAAAAAAAAAAAAAAAAAAAAAAAAAAAAAAAAAAAAAAAAAAAAAAAAAAAAAAAAAAAAAAAAAAAAAAAAAAAAAAAAAAAAAAAAAAAAAAAAAAAAAAAAAAAAAAAAAAAAAAAAAAAAAAAAAAAAAAAAAAAAAAAAAAAAAAAAAAAAAAAAAAAAAAAAAAAAAAAAAAAAAAAAAAAAAAAAAAAAAAAAAAAAAAAAAAAAAAAAAAAAAAAAAAAAAAAAAAAAAAAAAAAAAAAAAAAAAAAAAAAAAAAAAAAAAAAAAAAAAAAAAAAAAAAAAAAAAAAAAAAAAAAAAAAAAAAAAAAAAAAAAAAAAAAAAAAAAAAAAAAAAAAAAAAAAAAAAAAAAAAAAAAAAAAAAAAAAAAAAAAAAAAAAAAAAAAAAAAAAAAAAAAAAAAAAAAAAAAAAAAAAAAAAAAAAAAAAAAAAAAAAAAAAAAAAAAAAAAAAAAAAAAAAAAAAAAAAAAAAAAAAAAAAAAAAAAAAAAAAAAAAAAAAAAAAAAAAAAAAAAAAAAAAAAAAAAAAAAAAAAAAAAAAAAAAAAAAAAAAAAAAAAAAAAAAAAAAAAAAAAAAAAAAAAAAAAAAAAAAAAAAAAAAAAAAAAAAAAAAAAAAAAAAAAAAAAAAAAAAAAAAAAAAAAAAAAAAAAAAAAAAAAAAAAAAAAAAAAAAAAAAAAAAAAAAAAAAAAAAAAAAAAAAAAAAAAAAAAAAAAAAAAAAAAAAAAAAAAAAAAAAAAAAAAAAAAAAAAAAAAAAAAAAAAAAAAAAAAAAAAAAAAAAAAAAAAAAAAAAAAAAAAAAAAAAAAAAAAAAAAAAAAAAAAAAAAAAAAAAAAAAAAAAAAAAAAAAAAAAAAAAAAAAAAAAAAAAAAAAAAAAAAAAAAAAAAAAAAAAAAAAAAAAAAAAAAAAAAAAAAAAAAAAAAAAAAAAAAAAAAAAAAAAAAAAAAAAAAAAAAAAAAAAAAAAAAAAAAAAAAAAAAAAAAAAAAAAAAAAAAAAAAAAAAAAAAAAAAAAAAAAAAAAAAAAAAAAAAAAAAAAAAAAAAAAAAAAAAAAAAAAAAAAAAAAAAAAAAAAAAAAAAAAAAAAAAAAAAAAAAAAAAAAAAAAAAAAAAAAAAAAAAAAAAAAAAAAAAAAAAAAAAAAAAAAAAAAAAAAAAAAAAAAAAAAAAAAAAAAAAAAAAAAAAAAAAAAAAAAAAAAAAAAAAAAAAAAAAAAAAAAAAAAAAAAAAAAAAAAAAAAAAAAAAAAAAAAAAAAAAAAAAAAAAAAAAAAAAAAAAAAAAAAAAAAAAAAAAAAAAAAAAAAAAAAAAAAAAAAAAAAAAAAAAAAAAAAAAAAAAAAAAAAAAAAAAAAAAAAAAAAAAAAAAAAAAAAAAAAAAAAAAAAAAAAAAAAAAAAAAAAAAAAAAAAAAAAAAAAAAAAAAAAAAAAAAAAAAAAAAAAAAAAAAAAAAAAAAAAAAAAAAAAAAAAAAAAAAAAAAAAAAAAAAAAAAAAAAAAAAAAAAAAAAAAAAAAAAAAAAAAAAAAAAAAAAAAAAAAAAAAAAAAAAAAAAAAAAAAAAAAAAAAAAAAAAAAAAAAAAAAAAAAAAAAAAAAAAAAAAAAAAAAAAAAAAAAAAAAAAAAAAAAAAAAAAAAAAAAAAAAAAAAAAAAAAAAAAAAAAAAAAAAAAAAAAAAAAAAAAAAAAAAAAAAAAAAAAAAAAAAAAAAAAAAAAAAAAAAAAAAAAAAAAAAAAAAAAAAAAAAAAAAAAAAAAAAAAAAAAAAAAAAAAAAAAAAAAAAAAAAAAAAAAAAAAAAAAAAAAAAAAAAAAAAAAAAAAAAAAAAAAAAAAAAAAAAAAAAAAAAAAAAAAAAAAAAAAAAAAAAAAAAAAAAAAAAAAAAAAAAAAAAAAAAAAAAAAAAAAAAAAAAAAAAAAAAAAAAAAAAAAAAAAAAAAAAAAAAAAAAAAAAAAAAAAAAAAAAAAAAAAAAAAAAAAAAAAAAAAAAAAAAAAAAAAAAAAAAAAAAAAAAAAAAAAAAAAAAAAAAAAAAAAAAAAAAAAAAAAAAAAAAAAAAAAAAAAAAAAAAAAAAAAAAAAAAAAAAAAAAAAAAAAAAAAAAAAAAAAAAAAAAAAAAAAAAAAAAAAAAAAAAAAAAAAAAAAAAAAAAAAAAAAAAAAAAAAAAAAAAAAAAAAAAAAAAAAAAAAAAAAAAAAAAAAAAAAAAAAAAAAAAAAAAAAAAAAAAAAAAAAAAAAAAAAAAAAAAAAAAAAAAAAAAAAAAAAAAAAAAAAAAAAAAAAAAAAAAAAAAAAAAAAAAAAAAAAAAAAAAAAAAAAAAAAAAAAAAAAAAAAAAAAAAAAAAAAAAAAAAAAAAAAAAAAAAAAAAAAAAAAAAAAAAAAAAAAAAAAAAAAAAAAAAAAAAAAAAAAAAAAAAAAAAAAAAAAAAAAAAAAAAAAAAAAAAAAAAAAAAAAAAAAAAAAAAAAAAAAAAAAAAAAAAAAAAAAAAAAAAAAAAAAAAAAAAAAAAAAAAAAAAAAAAAAAAAAAAAAAAAAAAAAAAAAAAAAAAAAAAAAAAAAAAAAAAAAAAAAAAAAAAAAAAAAAAAAAAAAAAAAAAAAAAAAAAAAAAAAAAAAAAAAAAAAAAAAAAAAAAAAAAAAAAAAAAAAAAAAAAAAAAAAAAAAAAAAAAAAAAAAAAAAAAAAAAAAAAAAAAAAAAAAAAAAAAAAAAAAAAAAAAAAAAAAAAAAAAAAAAAAAAAAAAAAAAAAAAAAAAAAAAAAAAAAAAAAAAAAAAAAAAAAAAAAAAAAAAAAAAAAAAAAAAAAAAAAAAAAAAAAAAAAAAAAAAAAAAAAAAAAAAAAAAAAAAAAAAAAAAAAAAAAAAAAAAAAAAAAAAAAAAAAAAAAAAAAAAAAAAAAAAAAAAAAAAAAAAAAAAAAAAAAAAAAAAAAAAAAAAAAAAAAAAAAAAAAAAAAAAAAAAAAAAAAAAAAAAAAAAAAAAAAAAAAAAAAAAAAAAAAAAAAAAAAAAAAAAAAAAAAAAAAAAAAAAAAAAAAAAAAAAAAAAAAAAAAAAAAAAAAAAAAAAAAAAAAAAAAAAAAAAAAAAAAAAAAAAAAAAAAAAAAAAAAAAAAAAAAAAAAAAAAAAAAAAAAAAAAAAAAAAAAAAAAAAAAAAAAAAAAAAAAAAAAAAAAAAAAAAAAAAAAAAAAAAAAAAAAAAAAAAAAAAAAAAAAAAAAAAAAAAAAAAAAAAAAAAAAAAAAAAAAAAAAAAAAAAAAAAAAAAAAAAAAAAAAAAAAAAAAAAAAAAAAAAAAAAAAAAAAAAAAAAAAAAAAAAAAAAAAAAAAAAAAAAAAAAAAAAAAAAAAAAAAAAAAAAAAAAAAAAAAAAAAAAAAAAAAAAAAAAAAAAAAAAAAAAAAAAAAAAAAAAAAAAAAAAAAAAAAAAAAAAAAAAAAAAAAAAAAAAAAAAAAAAAAAAAAAAAAAAAAAAAAAAAAAAAAAAAAAAAAAAAAAAAAAAAAAAAAAAAAAAAAAAAAAAAAAAAAAAAAAAAAAAAAAAAAAAAAAAAAAAAAAAAAAAAAAAAAAAAAAAAAAAAAAAAAAAAAAAAAAAAAAAAAAAAAAAAAAAAAAAAAAAAAAAAAAAAAAAAAAAAAAAAAAAAAAAAAAAAAAAAAAAAAAAAAAAAAAAAAAAAAAAAAAAAAAAAAAAAAAAAAAAAAAAAAAAAAAAAAAAAAAAAAAAAAAAAAAAAAAAAAAAAAAAAAAAAAAAAAAAAAAAAAAAAAAAAAAAAAAAAAAAAAAAAAAAAAAAAAAAAAAAAAAAAAAAAAAAAAAAAAAAAAAAAAAAAAAAAAAAAAAAAAAAAAAAAAAAAAAAAAAAAAAAAAAAAAAAAAAAAAAAAAAAAAAAAAAAAAAAAAAAAAAAAAAAAAAAAAAAAAAAAAAAAAAAAAAAAAAAAAAAAAAAAAAAAAAAAAAAAAAAAAAAAAAAAAAAAAAAAAAAAAAAAAAAAAAAAAAAAAAAAAAAAAAAAAAAAAAAAAAAAAAAAAAAAAAAAAAAAAAAAAAAAAAAAAAAAAAAAAAAAAAAAAAAAAAAAAAAAAAAAAAAAAAAAAAAAAAAAAAAAAAAAAAAAAAAAAAAAAAAAAAAAAAAAAAAAAAAAAAAAAAAAAAAAAAAAAAAAAAAAAAAAAAAAAAAAAAAAAAAAAAAAAAAAAAAAAAAAAAAAAAAAAAAAAAAAAAAAAAAAAAAAAAAAAAAAAAAAAAAAAAAAAAAAAAAAAAAAAAAAAAAAAAAAAAAAAAAAAAAAAAAAAAAAAAAAAAAAAAAAAAAAAAAAAAAAAAAAAAAAAAAAAAAAAAAAAAAAAAAAAAAAAAAAAAAAAAAAAAAAAAAAAAAAAAAAAAAAAAAAAAAAAAAAAAAAAAAAAAAAAAAAAAAAAAAAAAAAAAAAAAAAAAAAAAAAAAAAAAAAAAAAAAAAAAAAAAAAAAAAAAAAAAAAAAAAAAAAAAAAAAAAAAAAAAAAAAAAAAAAAAAAAAAAAAAAAAAAAAAAAAAAAAAAAAAAAAAAAAAAAAAAAAAAAAAAAAAAAAAAAAAAAAAAAAAAAAAAAAAAAAAAAAAAAAAAAAAAAAAAAAAAAAAAAAAAAAAAAAAAAAAAAAAAAAAAAAAAAAAAAAAAAAAAAAAAAAAAAAAAAAAAAAAAAAAAAAAAAAAAAAAAAAAAAAAAAAAAAAAAAAAAAAAAAAAAAAAAAAAAAAAAAAAAAAAAAAAAAAAAAAAAAAAAAAAAAAAAAAAAAAAAAAAAAAAAAAAAAAAAAAAAAAAAAAAAAAAAAAAAAAAAAAAAAAAAAAAAAAAAAAAAAAAAAAAAAAAAAAAAAAAAAAAAAAAAAAAAAAAAAAAAAAAAAAAAAAAAAAAAAAAAAAAAAAAAAAAAAAAAAAAAAAAAAAAAAAAAAAAAAAAAAAAAAAAAAAAAAAAAAAAAAAAAAAAAAAAAAAAAAAAAAAAAAAAAAAAAAAAAAAAAAAAAAAAAAAAAAAAAAAAAAAAAAAAAAAAAAAAAAAAAAAAAAAAAAAAAAAAAAAAAAAAAAAAAAAAAAAAAAAAAAAAAAAAAAAAAAAAAAAAAAAAAAAAAAAAAAAAAAAAAAAAAAAAAAAAAAAAAAAAAAAAAAAAAAAAAAAAAAAAAAAAAAAAAAAAAAAAAAAAAAAAAAAAAAAAAAAAAAAAAAAAAAAAAAAAAAAAAAAAAAAAAAAAAAAAAAAAAAAAAAAAAAAAAAAAAAAAAAAAAAAAAAAAAAAAAAAAAAAAAAAAAAAAAAAAAAAAAAAAAAAAAAAAAAAAAAAAAAAAAAAAAAAAAAAAAAAAAAAAAAAAAAAAAAAAAAAAAAAAAAAAAAAAAAAAAAAAAAAAAAAAAAAAAAAAAAAAAAAAAAAAAAAAAAAAAAAAAAAAAAAAAAAAAAAAAAAAAAAAAAAAAAAAAAAAAAAAAAAAAAAAAAAAAAAAAAAAAAAAAAAAAAAAAAAAAAAAAAAAAAAAAAAAAAAAAAAAAAAAAAAAAAAAAAAAAAAAAAAAAAAAAAAAAAAAAAAAAAAAAAAAAAAAAAAAAAAAAAAAAAAAAAAAAAAAAAAAAAAAAAAAAAAAAAAAAAAAAAAAAAAAAAAAAAAAAAAAAAAAAAAAAAAAAAAAAAAAAAAAAAAAAAAAAAAAAAAAAAAAAAAAAAAAAAAAAAAAAAAAAAAAAAAAAAAAAAAAAAAAAAAAAAAAAAAAAAAAAAAAAAAAAAAAAAAAAAAAAAAAAAAAAAAAAAAAAAAAAAAAAAAAAAAAAAAAAAAAAAAAAAAAAAAAAAAAAAAAAAAAAAAAAAAAAAAAAAAAAAAAAAAAAAAAAAAAAAAAAAAAAAAAAAAAAAAAAAAAAAAAAAAAAAAAAAAAAAAAAAAAAAAAAAAAAAAAAAAAAAAAAAAAAAAAAAAAAAAAAAAAAAAAAAAAAAAAAAAAAAAAAAAAAAAAAAAAAAAAAAAAAAAAAAAAAAAAAAAAAAAAAAAAAAAAAAAAAAAAAAAAAAAAAAAAAAAAAAAAAAAAAAAAAAAAAAAAAAAAAAA
Source organism: Falco naumanni (assembly GCF_017639655.2). NCBI lineage: Eukaryota > Metazoa > Chordata > Aves > Falconiformes > Falconidae > Falco > Falco naumanni. The sequence continues at coordinate 12,837 of NW_024427369.1, forward strand.
AAAAAAAAAAAAAAAAAAAAAAAAAAAAAAAAAAAAAAAAAAAAAAAAAAAAAAAAAAAAAAAAAAAAAAAAAAAAAAAAAAAAAAAAAAAAAAAAAAAAAAAAAAAAAAAAAAAAAAAAAAAAAAAAAAAAAAAAAAAAAAAAAAAAAAAAAAAAAAAAAAAAAAAAAAAAAAAAAAAAAAAAAAAAAAAAAAAAAAAAAAAAAAAAAAAAAAAAAAAAAAAAAAAAAAAAAAAAAAAAAAAAAAAAAAAAAAAAAAAAAAAAAAAAAAAAAAAAAAAAAAAAAAAAAAAAAAAAAAAAAAAAAAAAAAAAAAAAAAAAAAAAAAAAAAAAAAAAAAAAAAAAAAAAAAAAAAAAAAAAAAAAAAAAAAAAAAAAAAAAAAAAAAAAAAAAAAAAAAAAAAAAAAAAAAAAAAAAAAAAAAAAAAAAAAAAAAAAAAAAAAAAAAAAAAAAAAAAAAAAAAAAAAAAAAAAAAAAAAAAAAAAAAAAAAAAAAAAAAAAAAAAAAAAAAAAAAAAAAAAAAAAAAAAAAAAAAAAAAAAAAAAAAAAAAAAAAAAAAAAAAAAAAAAAAAAAAAAAAAAAAAAAAAAAAAAAAAAAAAAAAAAAAAAAAAAAAAAAAAAAAAAAAAAAAAAAAAAAAAAAAAAAAAAAAAAAAAAAAAAAAAAAAAAAAAAAAAAAAAAAAAAAAAAAAAAAAAAAAAAAAAAAAAAAAAAAAAAAAAAAAAAAAAAAAAAAAAAAAAAAAAAAAAAAAAAAAAAAAAAAAAAAAAAAAAAAAAAAAAAAAAAAAAAAAAAAAAAAAAAAAAAAAAAAAAAAAAAAAAAAAAAAAAAAAAAAAAAAAAAAAAAAAAAAAAAAAAAAAAAAAAAAAAAAAAAAAAAAAAAAAAAAAAAAAAAAAAAAAAAAAAAAAAAAAAAAAAAAAAAAAAAAAAAAAAAAAAAAAAAAAAAAAAAAAAAAAAAAAAAAAAAAAAAAAAAAAAAAAAAAAAAAAAAAAAAAAAAAAAAAAAAAAAAAAAAAAAAAAAAAAAAAAAAAAAAAAAAAAAAAAAAAAAAAAAAAAAAAAAAAAAAAAAAAAAAAAAAAAAAAAAAAAAAAAAAAAAAAAAAAAAAAAAAAAAAAAAAAAAAAAAAAAAAAAAAAAAAAAAAAAAAAAAAAAAAAAAAAAAAAAAAAAAAAAAAAAAAAAAAAAAAAAAAAAAAAAAAAAAAAAAAAAAAAAAAAAAAAAAAAAAAAAAAAAAAAAAAAAAAAAAAAAAAAAAAAAAAAAAAAAAAAAAAAAAAAAAAAAAAAAAAAAAAAAAAAAAAAAAAAAAAAAAAAAAAAAAAAAAAAAAAAAAAAAAAAAAAAAAAAAAAAAAAAAAAAAAAAAAAAAAAAAAAAAAAAAAAAAAAAAAAAAAAAAAAAAAAAAAAAAAAAAAAAAAAAAAAAAAAAAAAAAAAAAAAAAAAAAAAAAAAAAAAAAAAAAAAAAAAAAAAAAAAAAAAAAAAAAAAAAAAAAAAAAAAAAAAAAAAAAAAAAAAAAAAAAAAAAAAAAAAAAAAAAAAAAAAAAAAAAAAAAAAAAAAAAAAAAAAAAAAAAAAAAAAAAAAAAAAAAAAAAAAAAAAAAAAAAAAAAAAAAAAAAAAAAAAAAAAAAAAAAAAAAAAAAAAAAAAAAAAAAAAAAAAAAAAAAAAAAAAAAAAAAAAAAAAAAAAAAAAAAAAAAAAAAAAAAAAAAAAAAAAAAAAAAAAAAAAAAAAAAAAAAAAAAAAAAAAAAAAAAAAAAAAAAAAAAAAAAAAAAAAAAAAAAAAAAAAAAAAAAAAAAAAAAAAAAAAAAAAAAAAAAAAAAAAAAAAAAAAAAAAAAAAAAAAAAAAAAAAAAAAAAAAAAAAAAAAAAAAAAAAAAAAAAAAAAAAAAAAAAAAAAAAAAAAAAAAAAAAAAAAAAAAAAAAAAAAAAAAAAAAAAAAAAAAAAAAAAAAAAAAAAAAAAAAAAAAAAAAAAAAAAAAAAAAAAAAAAAAAAAAAAAAAAAAAAAAAAAAAAAAAAAAAAAAAAAAAAAAAAAAAAAAAAAAAAAAAAAAAAAAAAAAAAAAAAAAAAAAAAAAAAAAAAAAAAAAAAAAAAAAAAAAAAAAAAAAAAAAAAAAAAAAAAAAAAAAAAAAAAAAAAAAAAAAAAAAAAAAAAAAAAAAAAAAAAAAAAAAAAAAAAAAAAAAAAAAAAAAAAAAAAAAAAAAAAAAAAAAAAAAAAAAAAAAAAAAAAAAAAAAAAAAAAAAAAAAAAAAAAAAAAAAAAAAAAAAAAAAAAAAAAAAAAAAAAAAAAAAAAAAAAAAAAAAAAAAAAAAAAAAAAAAAAAAAAAAAAAAAAAAAAAAAAAAAAAAAAAAAAAAAAAAAAAAAAAAAAAAAAAAAAAAAAAAAAAAAAAAAAAAAAAAAAAAAAAAAAAAAAAAAAAAAAAAAAAAAAAAAAAAAAAAAAAAAAAAAAAAAAAAAAAAAAAAAAAAAAAAAAAAAAAAAAAAAAAAAAAAAAAAAAAAAAAAAAAAAAAAAAAAAAAAAAAAAAAAAAAAAAAAAAAAAAAAAAAAAAAAAAAAAAAAAAAAAAAAAAAAAAAAAAAAAAAAAAAAAAAAAAAAAAAAAAAAAAAAAAAAAAAAAAAAAAAAAAAAAAAAAAAAAAAAAAAAAAAAAAAAAAAAAAAAAAAAAAAAAAAAAAAAAAAAAAAAAAAAAAAAAAAAAAAAAAAAAAAAAAAAAAAAAAAAAAAAAAAAAAAAAAAAAAAAAAAAAAAAAAAAAAAAAAAAAAAAAAAAAAAAAAAAAAAAAAAAAAAAAAAAAAAAAAAAAAAAAAAAAAAAAAAAAAAAAAAAAAAAAAAAAAAAAAAAAAAAAAAAAAAAAAAAAAAAAAAAAAAAAAAAAAAAAAAAAAAAAAAAAAAAAAAAAAAAAAAAAAAAAAAAAAAAAAAAAAAAAAAAAAAAAAAAAAAAAAAAAAAAAAAAAAAAAAAAAAAAAAAAAAAAAAAAAAAAAAAAAAAAAAAAAAAAAAAAAAAAAAAAAAAAAAAAAAAAAAAAAAAAAAAAAAAAAAAAAAAAAAAAAAAAAAAAAAAAAAAAAAAAAAAAAAAAAAAAAAAAAAAAAAAAAAAAAAAAAAAAAAAAAAAAAAAAAAAAAAAAAAAAAAAAAAAAAAAAAAAAAAAAAAAAAAAAAAAAAAAAAAAAAAAAAAAAAAAAAAAAAAAAAAAAAAAAAAAAAAAAAAAAAAAAAAAAAAAAAAAAAAAAAAAAAAAAAAAAAAAAAAAAAAAAAAAAAAAAAAAAAAAAAAAAAAAAAAAAAAAAAAAAAAAAAAAAAAAAAAAAAAAAAAAAAAAAAAAAAAAAAAAAAAAAAAAAAAAAAAAAAAAAAAAAAAAAAAAAAAAAAAAAAAAAAAAAAAAAAAAAAAAAAAAAAAAAAAAAAAAAAAAAAAAAAAAAAAAAAAAAAAAAAAAAAAAAAAAAAAAAAAAAAAAAAAAAAAAAAAAAAAAAAAAAAAAAAAAAAAAAAAAAAAAAAAAAAAAAAAAAAAAAAAAAAAAAAAAAAAAAAAAAAAAAAAAAAAAAAAAAAAAAAAAAAAAAAAAAAAAAAAAAAAAAAAAAAAAAAAAAAAAAAAAAAAAAAAAAAAAAAAAAAAAAAAAAAAAAAAAAAAAAAAAAAAAAAAAAAAAAAAAAAAAAAAAAAAAAAAAAAAAAAAAAAAAAAAAAAAAAAAAAAAAAAAAAAAAAAAAAAAAAAAAAAAAAAAAAAAAAAAAAAAAAAAAAAAAAAAAAAAAAAAAAAAAAAAAAAAAAAAAAAAAAAAAAAAAAAAAAAAAAAAAAAAAAAAAAAAAAAAAAAAAAAAAAAAAAAAAAAAAAAAAAAAAAAAAAAAAAAAAAAAAAAAAAAAAAAAAAAAAAAAAAAAAAAAAAAAAAAAAAAAAAAAAAAAAAAAAAAAAAAAAAAAAAAAAAAAAAAAAAAAAAAAAAAAAAAAAAAAAAAAAAAAAAAAAAAAAAAAAAAAAAAAAAAAAAAAAAAAAAAAAAAAAAAAAAAAAAAAAAAAAAAAAAAAAAAAAAAAAAAAAAAAAAAAAAAAAAAAAAAAAAAAAAAAAAAAAAAAAAAAAAAAAAAAAAAAAAAAAAAAAAAAAAAAAAAAAAAAAAAAAAAAAAAAAAAAAAAAAAAAAAAAAAAAAAAAAAAAAAAAAAAAAAAAAAAAAAAAAAAAAAAAAAAAAAAAAAAAAAAAAAAAAAAAAAAAAAAAAAAAAAAAAAAAAAAAAAAAAAAAAAAAAAAAAAAAAAAAAAAAAAAAAAAAAAAAAAAAAAAAAAAAAAAAAAAAAAAAAAAAAAAAAAAAAAAAAAAAAAAAAAAAAAAAAAAAAAAAAAAAAAAAAAAAAAAAAAAAAAAAAAAAAAAAAAAAAAAAAAAAAAAAAAAAAAAAAAAAAAAAAAAAAAAAAAAAAAAAAAAAAAAAAAAAAAAAAAAAAAAAAAAAAAAAAAAAAAAAAAAAAAAAAAAAAAAAAAAAAAAAAAAAAAAAAAAAAAAAAAAAAAAAAAAAAAAAAAAAAAAAAAAAAAAAAAAAAAAAAAAAAAAAAAAAAAAAAAAAAAAAAAAAAAAAAAAAAAAAAAAAAAAAAAAAAAAAAAAAAAAAAAAAAAAAAAAAAAAAAAAAAAAAAAAAAAAAAAAAAAAAAAAAAAAAAAAAAAAAAAAAAAAAAAAAAAAAAAAAAAAAAAAAAAAAAAAAAAAAAAAAAAAAAAAAAAAAAAAAAAAAAAAAAAAAAAAAAAAAAAAAAAAAAAAAAAAAAAAAAAAAAAAAAAAAAAAAAAAAAAAAAAAAAAAAAAAAAAAAAAAAAAAAAAAAAAAAAAAAAAAAAAAAAAAAAAAAAAAAAAAAAAAAAAAAAAAAAAAAAAAAAAAAAAAAAAAAAAAAAAAAAAAAAAAAAAAAAAAAAAAAAAAAAAAAAAAAAAAAAAAAAAAAAAAAAAAAAAAAAAAAAAAAAAAAAAAAAAAAAAAAAAAAAAAAAAAAAAAAAAAAAAAAAAAAAAAAAAAAAAAAAAAAAAAAAAAAAAAAAAAAAAAAAAAAAAAAAAAAAAAAAAAAAAAAAAAAAAAAAAAAAAAAAAAAAAAAAAAAAAAAAAAAAAAAAAAAAAAAAAAAAAAAAAAAAAAAAAAAAAAAAAAAAAAAAAAAAAAAAAAAAAAAAAAAAAAAAAAAAAAAAAAAAAAAAAAAAAAAAAAAAAAAAAAAAAAAAAAAAAAAAAAAAAAAAAAAAAAAAAAAAAAAAAAAAAAAAAAAAAAAAAAAAAAAAAAAAAAAAAAAAAAAAAAAAAAAAAAAAAAAAAAAAAAAAAAAAAAAAAAAAAAAAAAAAAAAAAAAAAAAAAAAAAAAAAAAAAAAAAAAAAAAAAAAAAAAAAAAAAAAAAAAAAAAAAAAAAAAAAAAAAAAAAAAAAAAAAAAAAAAAAAAAAAAAAAAAAAAAAAAAAAAAAAAAAAAAAAAAAAAAAAAAAAAAAAAAAAAAAAAAAAAAAAAAAAAAAAAAAAAAAAAAAAAAAAAAAAAAAAAAAAAAAAAAAAAAAAAAAAAAAAAAAAAAAAAAAAAAAAAAAAAAAAAAAAAAAAAAAAAAAAAAAAAAAAAAAAAAAAAAAAAAAAAAAAAAAAAAAAAAAAAAAAAAAAAAAAAAAAAAAAAAAAAAAAAAAAAAAAAAAAAAAAAAAAAAAAAAAAAAAAAAAAAAAAAAAAAAAAAAAAAAAAAAAAAAAAAAAAAAAAAAAAAAAAAAAAAAAAAAAAAAAAAAAAAAAAAAAAAAAAAAAAAAAAAAAAAAAAAAAAAAAAAAAAAAAAAAAAAAAAAAAAAAAAAAAAAAAAAAAAAAAAAAAAAAAAAAAAAAAAAAAAAAAAAAAAAAAAAAAAAAAAAAAAAAAAAAAAAAAAAAAAAAAAAAAAAAAAAAAAAAAAAAAAAAAAAAAAAAAAAAAAAAAAAAAAAAAAAAAAAAAAAAAAAAAAAAAAAAAAAAAAAAAAAAAAAAAAAAAAAAAAAAAAAAAAAAAAAAAAAAAAAAAAAAAAAAAAAAAAAAAAAAAAAAAAAAAAAAAAAAAAAAAAAAAAAAAAAAAAAAAAAAAAAAAAAAAAAAAAAAAAAAAAAAAAAAAAAAAAAAAAAAAAAAAAAAAAAAAAAAAAAAAAAAAAAAAAAAAAAAAAAAAAAAAAAAAAAAAAAAAAAAAAAAAAAAAAAAAAAAAAAAAAAAAAAAAAAAAAAAAAAAAAAAAAAAAAAAAAAAAAAAAAAAAAAAAAAAAAAAAAAAAAAAAAAAAAAAAAAAAAAAAAAAAAAAAAAAAAAAAAAAAAAAAAAAAAAAAAAAAAAAAAAAAAAAAAAAAAAAAAAAAAAAAAAAAAAAAAAAAAAAAAAAAAAAAAAAAAAAAAAAAAAAAAAAAAAAAAAAAAAAAAAAAAAAAAAAAAAAAAAAAAAAAAAAAAAAAAAAAAAAAAAAAAAAAAAAAAAAAAAAAAAAAAAAAAAAAAAAAAAAAAAAAAAAAAAAAAAAAAAAAAAAAAAAAAAAAAAAAAAAAAAAAAAAAAAAAAAAAAAAAAAAAAAAAAAAAAAAAAAAAAAAAAAAAAAAAAAAAAAAAAAAAAAAAAAAAAAAAAAAAAAAAAAAAAAAAAAAAAAAAAAAAAAAAAAAAAAAAAAAAAAAAAAAAAAAAAAAAAAAAAAAAAAAAAAAAAAAAAAAAAAAAAAAAAAAAAAAAAAAAAAAAAAAAAAAAAAAAAAAAAAAAAAAAAAAAAAAAAAAAAAAAAAAAAAAAAAAAAAAAAAAAAAAAAAAAAAAAAAAAAAAAAAAAAAAAAAAAAAAAAAAAAAAAAAAAAAAAAAAAAAAAAAAAAAAAAAAAAAAAAAAAAAAAAAAAAAAAAAAAAAAAAAAAAAAAAAAAAAAAAAAAAAAAAAAAAAAAAAAAAAAAAAAAAAAAAAAAAAAAAAAAAAAAAAAAAAAAAAAAAAAAAAAAAAAAAAAAAAAAAAAAAAAAAAAAAAAAAAAAAAAAAAAAAAAAAAAAAAAAAAAAAAAAAAAAAAAAAAAAAAAAAAAAAAAAAAAAAAAAAAAAAAAAAAAAAAAAAAAAAAAAAAAAAAAAAAAAAAAAAAAAAAAAAAAAAAAAAAAAAAAAAAAAAAAAAAAAAAAAAAAAAAAAAAAAAAAAAAAAAAAAAAAAAAAAAAAAAAAAAAAAAAAAAAAAAAAAAAAAAAAAAAAAAAAAAAAAAAAAAAAAAAAAAAAAAAAAAAAAAAAAAAAAAAAAAAAAAAAAAAAAAAAAAAAAAAAAAAAAAAAAAAAAAAAAAAAAAAAAAAAAAAAAAAAAAAAAAAAAAAAAAAAAAAAAAAAAAAAAAAAAAAAAAAAAAAAAAAAAAAAAAAAAAAAAAAAAAAAAAAAAAAAAAAAAAAAAAAAAAAAAAAAAAAAAAAAAAAAAAAAAAAAAAAAAAAAAAAAAAAAAAAAAAAAAAAAAAAAAAAAAAAAAAAAAAAAAAAAAAAAAAAAAAAAAAAAAAAAAAAAAAAAAAAAAAAAAAAAAAAAAAAAAAAAAAAAAAAAAAAAAAAAAAAAAAAAAAAAAAAAAAAAAAAAAAAAAAAAAAAAAAAAAAAAAAAAAAAAAAAAAAAAAAAAAAAAAAAAAAAAAAAAAAAAAAAAAAAAAAAAAAAAAAAAAAAAAAAAAAAAAAAAAAAAAAAAAAAAAAAAAAAAAAAAAAAAAAAAAAAAAAAAAAAAAAAAAAAAAAAAAAAAAAAAAAAAAAAAAAAAAAAAAAAAAAAAAAAAAAAAAAAAAAAAAAAAAAAAAAAAAAAAAAAAAAAAAAAAAAAAAAAAAAAAAAAAAAAAAAAAAAAAAAAAAAAAAAAAAAAAAAAAAAAAAAAAAAAAAAAAAAAAAAAAAAAAAAAAAAAAAAAAAAAAAAAAAAAAAAAAAAAAAAAAAAAAAAAAAAAAAAAAAAAAAAAAAAAAAAAAAAAAAAAAAAAAAAAAAAAAAAAAAAAAAAAAAAAAAAAAAAAAAAAAAAAAAAAAAAAAAAAAAAAAAAAAAAAAAAAAAAAAAAAAAAAAAAAAAAAAAAAAAAAAAAAAAAAAAAAAAAAAAAAAAAAAAAAAAAAAAAAAAAAAAAAAAAAAAAAAAAAAAAAAAAAAAAAAAAAAAAAAAAAAAAAAAAAAAAAAAAAAAAAAAAAAAAAAAAAAAAAAAAAAAAAAAAAAAAAAAAAAAAAAAAAAAAAAAAAAAAAAAAAAAAAAAAAAAAAAAAAAAAAAAAAAAAAAAAAAAAAAAAAAAAAAAAAAAAAAAAAAAAAAAAAAAAAAAAAAAAAAAAAAAAAAAAAAAAAAAAAAAAAAAAAAAAAAAAAAAAAAAAAAAAAAAAAAAAAAAAAAAAAAAAAAAAAAAAAAAAAAAAAAAAAAAAAAAAAAAAAAAAAAAAAAAAAAAAAAAAAAAAAAAAAAAAAAAAAAAAAAAAAAAAAAAAAAAAAAAAAAAAAAAAAAAAAAAAAAAAAAAAAAAAAAAAAAAAAAAAAAAAAAAAAAAAAAAAAAAAAAAAAAAAAAAAAAAAAAAAAAAAAAAAAAAAAAAAAAAAAAAAAAAAAAAAAAAAAAAAAAAAAAAAAAAAAAAAAAAAAAAAAAAAAAAAAAAAAAAAAAAAAAAAAAAAAAAAAAAAAAAAAAAAAAAAAAAAAAAAAAAAAAAAAAAAAAAAAAAAAAAAAAAAAAAAAAAAAAAAAAAAAAAAAAAAAAAAAAAAAAAAAAAAAAAAAAAAAAAAAAAAAAAAAAAAAAAAAAAAAAAAAAAAAAAAAAAAAAAAAAAAAAAAAAAAAAAAAAAAAAAAAAAAAAAAAAAAAAAAAAAAAAAAAAAAAAAAAAAAAAAAAAAAAAAAAAAAAAAAAAAAAAAAAAAAAAAAAAAAAAAAAAAAAAAAAAAAAAAAAAAAAAAAAAAAAAAAAAAAAAAAAAAAAAAAAAAAAAAAAAAAAAAAAAAAAAAAAAAAAAAAAAAAAAAAAAAAAAAAAAAAAAAAAAAAAAAAAAAAAAAAAAAAAAAAAAAAAAAAAAAAAAAAAAAAAAAAAAAAAAAAAAAAAAAAAAAAAAAAAAAAAAAAAAAAAAAAAAAAAAAAAAAAAAAAAAAAAAAAAAAAAAAAAAAAAAAAAAAAAAAAAAAAAAAAAAAAAAAAAAAAAAAAAAAAAAAAAAAAAAAAAAAAAAAAAAAAAAAAAAAAAAAAAAAAAAAAAAAAAAAAAAAAAAAAAAAAAAAAAAAAAAAAAAAAAAAAAAAAAAAAAAAAAAAAAAAAAAAAAAAAAAAAAAAAAAAAAAAAAAAAAAAAAAAAAAAAAAAAAAAAAAAAAAAAAAAAAAAAAAAAAAAAAAAAAAAAAAAAAAAAAAAAAAAAAAAAAAAAAAAAAAAAAAAAAAAAAAAAAAAAAAAAAAAAAAAAAAAAAAAAAAAAAAAAAAAAAAAAAAAAAAAAAAAAAAAAAAAAAAAAAAAAAAAAAAAAAAAAAAAAAAAAAAAAAAAAAAAAAAAAAAAAAAAAAAAAAAAAAAAAAAAAAAAAAAAAAAAAAAAAAAAAAAAAAAAAAAAAAAAAAAAAAAAAAAAAAAAAAAAAAAAAAAAAAAAAAAAAAAAAAAAAAAAAAAAAAAAAAAAAAAAAAAAAAAAAAAAAAAAAAAAAAAAAAAAAAAAAAAAAAAAAAAAAAAAAAAAAAAAAAAAAAAAAAAAAAAAAAAAAAAAAAAAAAAAAAAAAAAAAAAAAAAAAAAAAAAAAAAAAAAAAAAAAAAAAAAAAAAAAAAAAAAAAAAAAAAAAAAAAAAAAAAAAAAAAAAAAAAAAAAAAAAAAAAAAAAAAAAAAAAAAAAAAAAAAAAAAAAAAAAAAAAAAAAAAAAAAAAAAAAAAAAAAAAAAAAAAAAAAAAAAAAAAAAAAAAAAAAAAAAAAAAAAAAAAAAAAAAAAAAAAAAAAAAAAAAAAAAAAAAAAAAAAAAAAAAAAAAAAAAAAAAAAAAAAAAAAAAAAAAAAAAAAAAAAAAAAAAAAAAAAAAAAAAAAAAAAAAAAAAAAAAAAAAAAAAAAAAAAAAAAAAAAAAAAAAAAAAAAAAAAAAAAAAAAAAAAAAAAAAAAAAAAAAAAAAAAAAAAAAAAAAAAAAAAAAAAAAAAAAAAAAAAAAAAAAAAAAAAAAAAAAAAAAAAAAAAAAAAAAAAAAAAAAAAAAAAAAAAAAAAAAAAAAAAAAAAAAAAAAAAAAAAAAAAAAAAAAAAAAAAAAAAAAAAAAAAAAAAAAAAAAAAAAAAAAAAAAAAAAAAAAAAAAAAAAAAAAAAAAAAAAAAAAAAAAAAAAAAAAAAAAAAAAAAAAAAAAAAAAAAAAAAAAAAAAAAAAAAAAAAAAAAAAAAAAAAAAAAAAAAAAAAAAAAAAAAAAAAAAAAAAAAAAAAAAAAAAAAAAAAAAAAAAAAAAAAAAAAAAAAAAAAAAAAAAAAAAAAAAAAAAAAAAAAAAAAAAAAAAAAAAAAAAAAAAAAAAAAAAAAAAAAAAAAAAAAAAAAAAAAAAAAAAAAAAAAAAAAAAAAAAAAAAAAAAAAAAAAAAAAAAAAAAAAAAAAAAAAAAAAAAAAAAAAAAAAAAAAAAAAAAAAAAAAAAAAAAAAAAAAAAAAAAAAAAAAAAAAAAAAAAAAAAAAAAAAAAAAAAAAAAAAAAAAAAAAAAAAAAAAAAAAAAAAAAAAAAAAAAAAAAAAAAAAAAAAAAAAAAAAAAAAAAAAAAAAAAAAAAAAAAAAAAAAAAAAAAAAAAAAAAAAAAAAAAAAAAAAAAAAAAAAAAAAAAAAAAAAAAAAAAAAAAAAAAAAAAAAAAAAAAAAAAAAAAAAAAAAAAAAAAAAAAAAAAAAAAAAAAAAAAAAAAAAAAAAAAAAAAAAAAAAAAAAAAAAAAAAAAAAAAAAAAAAAAAAAAAAAAAAAAAAAAAAAAAAAAAAAAAAAAAAAAAAAAAAAAAAAAAAAAAAAAAAAAAAAAAAAAAAAAAAAAAAAAAAAAAAAAAAAAAAAAAAAAAAAAAAAAAAAAAAAAAAAAAAAAAAAAAAAAAAAAAAAAAAAAAAAAAAAAAAAAAAAAAAAAAAAAAAAAAAAAAAAAAAAAAAAAAAAAAAAAAAAAAAAAAAAAAAAAAAAAAAAAAAAAAAAAAAAAAAAAAAAAAAAAAAAAAAAAAAAAAAAAAAAAAAAAAAAAAAAAAAAAAAAAAAAAAAAAAAAAAAAAAAAAAAAAAAAAAAAAAAAAAAAAAAAAAAAAAAAAAAAAAAAAAAAAAAAAAAAAAAAAAAAAAAAAAAAAAAAAAAAAAAAAAAAAAAAAAAAAAAAAAAAAAAAAAAAAAAAAAAAAAAAAAAAAAAAAAAAAAAAAAAAAAAAAAAAAAAAAAAAAAAAAAAAAAAAAAAAAAAAAAAAAAAAAAAAAAAAAAAAAAAAAAAAAAAAAAAAAAAAAAAAAAAAAAAAAAAAAAAAAAAAAAAAAAAAAAAAAAAAAAAAAAAAAAAAAAAAAAAAAAAAAAAAAAAAAAAAAAAAAAAAAAAAAAAAAAAAAAAAAAAAAAAAAAAAAAAAAAAAAAAAAAAAAAAAAAAAAAAAAAAAAAAAAAAAAAAAAAAAAAAAAAAAAAAAAAAAAAAAAAAAAAAAAAAAAAAAAAAAAAAAAAAAAAAAAAAAAAAAAAAAAAAAAAAAAAAAAAAAAAAAAAAAAAAAAAAAAAAAAAAAAAAAAAAAAAAAAAAAAAAAAAAAAAAAAAAAAAAAAAAAAAAAAAAAAAAAAAAAAAAAAAAAAAAAAAAAAAAAAAAAAAAAAAAAAAAAAAAAAAAAAAAAAAAAAAAAAAAAAAAAAAAAAAAAAAAAAAAAAAAAAAAAAAAAAAAAAAAAAAAAAAAAAAAAAAAAAAAAAAAAAAAAAAAAAAAAAAAAAAAAAAAAAAAAAAAAAAAAAAAAAAAAAAAAAAAAAAAAAAAAAAAAAAAAAAAAAAAAAAAAAAAAAAAAAAAAAAAAAAAAAAAAAAAAAAAAAAAAAAAAAAAAAAAAAAAAAAAAAAAAAAAAAAAAAAAAAAAAAAAAAAAAAAAAAAAAAAAAAAAAAAAAAAAAAAAAAAAAAAAAAAAAAAAAAAAAAAAAAAAAAAAAAAAAAAAAAAAAAAAAAAAAAAAAAAAAAAAAAAAAAAAAAAAAAAAAAAAAAAAAAAAAAAAAAAAAAAAAAAAAAAAAAAAAAAAAAAAAAAAAAAAAAAAAAAAAAAAAAAAAAAAAAAAAAAAAAAAAAAAAAAAAAAAAAAAAAAAAAAAAAAAAAAAAAAAAAAAAAAAAAAAAAAAAAAAAAAAAAAAAAAAAAAAAAAAAAAAAAAAAAAAAAAAAAAAAAAAAAAAAAAAAAAAAAAAAAAAAAAAAAAAAAAAAAAAAAAAAAAAAAAAAAAAAAAAAAAAAAAAAAAAAAAAAAAAAAAAAAAAAAAAAAAAAAAAAAAAAAAAAAAAAAAAAAAAAAAAAAAAAAAAAAAAAAAAAAAAAAAAAAAAAAAAAAAAAAAAAAAAAAAAAAAAAAAAAAAAAAAAAAAAAAAAAAAAAAAAAAAAAAAAAAAAAAAAAAAAAAAAAAAAAAAAAAAAAAAAAAAAAAAAAAAAAAAAAAAAAAAAAAAAAAAAAAAAAAAAAAAAAAAAAAAAAAAAAAAAAAAAAAAAAAAAAAAAAAAAAAAAAAAAAAAAAAAAAAAAAAAAAAAAAAAAAAAAAAAAAAAAAAAAAAAAAAAAAAAAAAAAAAAAAAAAAAAAAAAAAAAAAAAAAAAAAAAAAAAAAAAAAAAAAAAAAAAAAAAAAAAAAAAAAAAAAAAAAAAAAAAAAAAAAAAAAAAAAAAAAAAAAAAAAAAAAAAAAAAAAAAAAAAAAAAAAAAAAAAAAAAAAAAAAAAAAAAAAAAAAAAAAAAAAAAAAAAAAAAAAAAAAAAAAAAAAAAAAAAAAAAAAAAAAAAAAAAAAAAAAAAAAAAAAAAAAAAAAAAAAAAAAAAAAAAAAAAAAAAAAAAAAAAAAAAAAAAAAAAAAAAAAAAAAAAAAAAAAAAAAAAAAAAAAAAAAAAAAAAAAAAAAAAAAAAAAAAAAAAAAAAAAAAAAAAAAAAAAAAAAAAAAAAAAAAAAAAAAAAAAAAAAAAAAAAAAAAAAAAAAAAAAAAAAAAAAAAAAAAAAAAAAAAAAAAAAAAAAAAAAAAAAAAAAAAAAAAAAAAAAAAAAAAAAAAAAAAAAAAAAAAAAAAAAAAAAAAAAAAAAAAAAAAAAAAAAAAAAAAAAAAAAAAAAAAAAAAAAAAAAAAAAAAAAAAAAAAAAAAAAAAAAAAAAAAAAAAAAAAAAAAAAAAAAAAAAAAAAAAAAAAAAAAAAAAAAAAAAAAAAAAAAAAAAAAAAAAAAAAAAAAAAAAAAAAAAAAAAAAAAAAAAAAAAAAAAAAAAAAAAAAAAAAAAAAAAAAAAAAAAAAAAAAAAAAAAAAAAAAAAAAAAAAAAAAAAAAAAAAAAAAAAAAAAAAAAAAAAAAAAAAAAAAAAAAAAAAAAAAAAAAAAAAAAAAAAAAAAAAAAAAAAAAAAAAAAAAAAAAAAAAAAAAAAAAAAAAAAAAAAAAAAAAAAAAAAAAAAAAAAAAAAAAAAAAAAAAAAAAAAAAAAAAAAAAAAAAAAAAAAAAAAAAAAAAAAAAAAAAAAAAAAAAAAAAAAAAAAAAAAAAAAAAAAAAAAAAAAAAAAAAAAAAAAAAAAAAAAAAAAAAAAAAAAAAAAAAAAAAAAAAAAAAAAAAAAAAAAAAAAAAAAAAAAAAAAAAAAAAAAAAAAAAAAAAAAAAAAAAAAAAAAAAAAAAAAAAAAAAAAAAAAAAAAAAAAAAAAAAAAAAAAAAAAAAAAAAAAAAAAAAAAAAAAAAAAAAAAAAAAAAAAAAAAAAAAAAAAAAAAAAAAAAAAAAAAAAAAAAAAAAAAAAAAAAAAAAAAAAAAAAAAAAAAAAAAAAAAAAAAAAAAAAAAAAAAAAAAAAAAAAAAAAAAAAAAAAAAAAAAAAAAAAAAAAAAAAAAAAAAAAAAAAAAAAAAAAAAAAAAAAAAAAAAAAAAAAAAAAAAAAAAAAAAAAAAAAAAAAAAAAAAAAAAAAAAAAAAAAAAAAAAAAAAAAAAAAAAAAAAAAAAAAAAAAAAAAAAAAAAAAAAAAAAAAAAAAAAAAAAAAAAAAAAAAAAAAAAAAAAAAAAAAAAAAAAAAAAAAAAAAAAAAAAAAAAAAAAAAAAAAAAAAAAAAAAAAAAAAAAAAAAAAAAAAAAAAAAAAAAAAAAAAAAAAAAAAAAAAAAAAAAAAAAAAAAAAAAAAAAAAAAAAAAAAAAAAAAAAAAAAAAAAAAAAAAAAAAAAAAAAAAAAAAAAAAAAAAAAAAAAAAAAAAAAAAAAAAAAAAAAAAAAAAAAAAAAAAAAAAAAAAAAAAAAAAAAAAAAAAAAAAAAAAAAAAAAAAAAAAAAAAAAAAAAAAAAAAAAAAAAAAAAAAAAAAAAAAAAAAAAAAAAAAAAAAAAAAAAAAAAAAAAAAAAAAAAAAAAAAAAAAAAAAAAAAAAAAAAAAAAAAAAAAAAAAAAAAAAAAAAAAAAAAAAAAAAAAAAAAAAAAAAAAAAAAAAAAAAAAAAAAAAAAAAAAAAAAAAAAAAAAAAAAAAAAAAAAAAAAAAAAAAAAAAAAAAAAAAAAAAAAAAAAAAAAAAAAAAAAAAAAAAAAAAAAAAAAAAAAAAAAAAAAAAAAAAAAAAAAAAAAAAAAAAAAAAAAAAAAAAAAAAAAAAAAAAAAAAAAAAAAAAAAAAAAAAAAAAAAAAAAAAAAAAAAAAAAAAAAAAAAAAAAAAAAAAAAAAAAAAAAAAAAAAAAAAAAAAAAAAAAAAAAAAAAAAAAAAAAAAAAAAAAAAAAAAAAAAAAAAAAAAAAAAAAAAAAAAAAAAAAAAAAAAAAAAAAAAAAAAAAAAAAAAAAAAAAAAAAAAAAAAAAAAAAAAAAAAAAAAAAAAAAAAAAAAAAAAAAAAAAAAAAAAAAAAAAAAAAAAAAAAAAAAAAAAAAAAAAAAAAAAAAAAAAAAAAAAAAAAAAAAAAAAAAAAAAAAAAAAAAAAAAAAAAAAAAAAAAAAAAAAAAAAAAAAAAAAAAAAAAAAAAAAAAAAAAAAAAAAAAAAAAAAAAAAAAAAAAAAAAAAAAAAAAAAAAAAAAAAAAAAAAAAAAAAAAAAAAAAAAAAAAAAAAAAAAAAAAAAAAAAAAAAAAAAAAAAAAAAAAAAAAAAAAAAAAAAAAAAAAAAAAAAAAAAAAAAAAAAAAAAAAAAAAAAAAAAAAAAAAAAAAAAAAAAAAAAAAAAAAAAAAAAAAAAAAAAAAAAAAAAAAAAAAAAAAAAAAAAAAAAAAAAAAAAAAAAAAAAAAAAAAAAAAAAAAAAAAAAAAAAAAAAAAAAAAAAAAAAAAAAAAAAAAAAAAAAAAAAAAAAAAAAAAAAAAAAAAAAAAAAAAAAAAAAAAAAAAAAAAAAAAAAAAAAAAAAAAAAAAAAAAAAAAAAAAAAAAAAAAAAAAAAAAAAAAAAAAAAAAAAAAAAAAAAAAAAAAAAAAAAAAAAAAAAAAAAAAAAAAAAAAAAAAAAAAAAAAAAAAAAAAAAAAAAAAAAAAAAAAAAAAAAAAAAAAAAAAAAAAAAAAAAAAAAAAAAAAAAAAAAAAAAAAAAAAAAAAAAAAAAAAAAAAAAAAAAAAAAAAAAAAAAAAAAAAAAAAAAAAAAAAAAAAAAAAAAAAAAAAAAAAAAAAAAAAAAAAAAAAAAAAAAAAAAAAAAAAAAAAAAAAAAAAAAAAAAAAAAAAAAAAAAAAAAAAAAAAAAAAAAAAAAAAAAAAAAAAAAAAAAAAAAAAAAAAAAAAAAAAAAAAAAAAAAAAAAAAAAAAAAAAAAAAAAAAAAAAAAAAAAAAAAAAAAAAAAAAAAAAAAAAAAAAAAAAAAAAAAAAAAAAAAAAAAAAAAAAAAAAAAAAAAAAAAAAAAAAAAAAAAAAAAAAAAAAAAAAAAAAAAAAAAAAAAAAAAAAAAAAAAAAAAAAAAAAAAAAAAAAAAAAAAAAAAAAAAAAAAAAAAAAAAAAAAAAAAAAAAAAAAAAAAAAAAAAAAAAAAAAAAAAAAAAAAAAAAAAAAAAAAAAAAAAAAAAAAAAAAAAAAAAAAAAAAAAAAAAAAAAAAAAAAAAAAAAAAAAAAAAAAAAAAAAAAAAAAAAAAAAAAAAAAAAAAAAAAAAAAAAAAAAAAAAAAAAAAAAAAAAAAAAAAAAAAAAAAAAAAAAAAAAAAAAAAAAAAAAAAAAAAAAAAAAAAAAAAAAAAAAAAAAAAAAAAAAAAAAAAAAAAAAAAAAAAAAAAAAAAAAAAAAAAAAAAAAAAAAAAAAAAAAAAAAAAAAAAAAAAAAAAAAAAAAAAAAAAAAAAAAAAAAAAAAAAAAAAAAAAAAAAAAAAAAAAAAAAAAAAAAAAAAAAAAAAAAAAAAAAAAAAAAAAAAAAAAAAAAAAAAAAAAAAAAAAAAAAAAAAAAAAAAAAAAAAAAAAAAAAAAAAAAAAAAAAAAAAAAAAAAAAAAAAAAAAAAAAAAAAAAAAAAAAAAAAAAAAAAAAAAAAAAAAAAAAAAAAAAAAAAAAAAAAAAAAAAAAAAAAAAAAAAAAAAAAAAAAAAAAAAAAAAAAAAAAAAAAAAAAAAAAAAAAAAAAAAAAAAAAAAAAAAAAAAAAAAAAAAAAAAAAAAAAAAAAAAAAAAAAAAAAAAAAAAAAAAAAAAAAAAAAAAAAAAAAAAAAAAAAAAAAAAAAAAAAAAAAAAAAAAAAAAAAAAAAAAAAAAAAAAAAAAAAAAAAAAAAAAAAAAAAAAAAAAAAAAAAAAAAAAAAAAAAAAAAAAAAAAAAAAAAAAAAAAAAAAAAAAAAAAAAAAAAAAAAAAAAAAAAAAAAAAAAAAAAAAAAAAAAAAAAAAAAAAAAAAAAAAAAAAAAAAAAAAAAAAAAAAAAAAAAAAAAAAAAAAAAAAAAAAAAAAAAAAAAAAAAAAAAAAAAAAAAAAAAAAAAAAAAAAAAAAAAAAAAAAAAAAAAAAAAAAAAAAAAAAAAAAAAAAAAAAAAAAAAAAAAAAAAAAAAAAAAAAAAAAAAAAAAAAAAAAAAAAAAAAAAAAAAAAAAAAAAAAAAAAAAAAAAAAAAAAAAAAAAAAAAAAAAAAAAAAAAAAAAAAAAAAAAAAAAAAAAAAAAAAAAAAAAAAAAAAAAAAAAAAAAAAAAAAAAAAAAAAAAAAAAAA
Organism: Falco naumanni; assembly: GCF_017639655.2. Lineage (NCBI taxonomy): Eukaryota > Metazoa > Chordata > Aves > Falconiformes > Falconidae > Falco > Falco naumanni. Next base: position 29,911 of record NW_024427369.1, read on the forward strand.
AAAAAAAAAAAAAAAAAAAAAAAAAAAAAAAAAAAAAAAAAAAAAAAAAAAAAAAAAAAAAAAAAAAAAAAAAAAAAAAAAAAAAAAAAAAAAAAAAAAAAAAAAAAAAAAAAAAAAAAAAAAAAAAAAAAAAAAAAAAAAAAAAAAAAAAAAAAAAAAAAAAAAAAAAAAAAAAAAAAAAAAAAAAAAAAAAAAAAAAAAAAAAAAAAAAAAAAAAAAAAAAAAAAAAAAAAAAAAAAAAAAAAAAAAAAAAAAAAAAAAAAAAAAAAAAAAAAAAAAAAAAAAAAAAAAAAAAAAAAAAAAAAAAAAAAAAAAAAAAAAAAAAAAAAAAAAAAAAAAAAAAAAAAAAAAAAAAAAAAAAAAAAAAAAAAAAAAAAAAAAAAAAAAAAAAAAAAAAAAAAAAAAAAAAAAAAAAAAAAAAAAAAAAAAAAAAAAAAAAAAAAAAAAAAAAAAAAAAAAAAAAAAAAAAAAAAAAAAAAAAAAAAAAAAAAAAAAAAAAAAAAAAAAAAAAAAAAAAAAAAAAAAAAAAAAAAAAAAAAAAAAAAAAAAAAAAAAAAAAAAAAAAAAAAAAAAAAAAAAAAAAAAAAAAAAAAAAAAAAAAAAAAAAAAAAAAAAAAAAAAAAAAAAAAAAAAAAAAAAAAAAAAAAAAAAAAAAAAAAAAAAAAAAAAAAAAAAAAAAAAAAAAAAAAAAAAAAAAAAAAAAAAAAAAAAAAAAAAAAAAAAAAAAAAAAAAAAAAAAAAAAAAAAAAAAAAAAAAAAAAAAAAAAAAAAAAAAAAAAAAAAAAAAAAAAAAAAAAAAAAAAAAAAAAAAAAAAAAAAAAAAAAAAAAAAAAAAAAAAAAAAAAAAAAAAAAAAAAAAAAAAAAAAAAAAAAAAAAAAAAAAAAAAAAAAAAAAAAAAAAAAAAAAAAAAAAAAAAAAAAAAAAAAAAAAAAAAAAAAAAAAAAAAAAAAAAAAAAAAAAAAAAAAAAAAAAAAAAAAAAAAAAAAAAAAAAAAAAAAAAAAAAAAAAAAAAAAAAAAAAAAAAAAAAAAAAAAAAAAAAAAAAAAAAAAAAAAAAAAAAAAAAAAAAAAAAAAAAAAAAAAAAAAAAAAAAAAAAAAAAAAAAAAAAAAAAAAAAAAAAAAAAAAAAAAAAAAAAAAAAAAAAAAAAAAAAAAAAAAAAAAAAAAAAAAAAAAAAAAAAAAAAAAAAAAAAAAAAAAAAAAAAAAAAAAAAAAAAAAAAAAAAAAAAAAAAAAAAAAAAAAAAAAAAAAAAAAAAAAAAAAAAAAAAAAAAAAAAAAAAAAAAAAAAAAAAAAAAAAAAAAAAAAAAAAAAAAAAAAAAAAAAAAAAAAAAAAAAAAAAAAAAAAAAAAAAAAAAAAAAAAAAAAAAAAAAAAAAAAAAAAAAAAAAAAAAAAAAAAAAAAAAAAAAAAAAAAAAAAAAAAAAAAAAAAAAAAAAAAAAAAAAAAAAAAAAAAAAAAAAAAAAAAAAAAAAAAAAAAAAAAAAAAAAAAAAAAAAAAAAAAAAAAAAAAAAAAAAAAAAAAAAAAAAAAAAAAAAAAAAAAAAAAAAAAAAAAAAAAAAAAAAAAAAAAAAAAAAAAAAAAAAAAAAAAAAAAAAAAAAAAAAAAAAAAAAAAAAAAAAAAAAAAAAAAAAAAAAAAAAAAAAAAAAAAAAAAAAAAAAAAAAAAAAAAAAAAAAAAAAAAAAAAAAAAAAAAAAAAAAAAAAAAAAAAAAAAAAAAAAAAAAAAAAAAAAAAAAAAAAAAAAAAAAAAAAAAAAAAAAAAAAAAAAAAAAAAAAAAAAAAAAAAAAAAAAAAAAAAAAAAAAAAAAAAAAAAAAAAAAAAAAAAAAAAAAAAAAAAAAAAAAAAAAAAAAAAAAAAAAAAAAAAAAAAAAAAAAAAAAAAAAAAAAAAAAAAAAAAAAAAAAAAAAAAAAAAAAAAAAAAAAAAAAAAAAAAAAAAAAAAAAAAAAAAAAAAAAAAAAAAAAAAAAAAAAAAAAAAAAAAAAAAAAAAAAAAAAAAAAAAAAAAAAAAAAAAAAAAAAAAAAAAAAAAAAAAAAAAAAAAAAAAAAAAAAAAAAAAAAAAAAAAAAAAAAAAAAAAAAAAAAAAAAAAAAAAAAAAAAAAAAAAAAAAAAAAAAAAAAAAAAAAAAAAAAAAAAAAAAAAAAAAAAAAAAAAAAAAAAAAAAAAAAAAAAAAAAAAAAAAAAAAAAAAAAAAAAAAAAAAAAAAAAAAAAAAAAAAAAAAAAAAAAAAAAAAAAAAAAAAAAAAAAAAAAAAAAAAAAAAAAAAAAAAAAAAAAAAAAAAAAAAAAAAAAAAAAAAAAAAAAAAAAAAAAAAAAAAAAAAAAAAAAAAAAAAAAAAAAAAAAAAAAAAAAAAAAAAAAAAAAAAAAAAAAAAAAAAAAAAAAAAAAAAAAAAAAAAAAAAAAAAAAAAAAAAAAAAAAAAAAAAAAAAAAAAAAAAAAAAAAAAAAAAAAAAAAAAAAAAAAAAAAAAAAAAAAAAAAAAAAAAAAAAAAAAAAAAAAAAAAAAAAAAAAAAAAAAAAAAAAAAAAAAAAAAAAAAAAAAAAAAAAAAAAAAAAAAAAAAAAAAAAAAAAAAAAAAAAAAAAAAAAAAAAAAAAAAAAAAAAAAAAAAAAAAAAAAAAAAAAAAAAAAAAAAAAAAAAAAAAAAAAAAAAAAAAAAAAAAAAAAAAAAAAAAAAAAAAAAAAAAAAAAAAAAAAAAAAAAAAAAAAAAAAAAAAAAAAAAAAAAAAAAAAAAAAAAAAAAAAAAAAAAAAAAAAAAAAAAAAAAAAAAAAAAAAAAAAAAAAAAAAAAAAAAAAAAAAAAAAAAAAAAAAAAAAAAAAAAAAAAAAAAAAAAAAAAAAAAAAAAAAAAAAAAAAAAAAAAAAAAAAAAAAAAAAAAAAAAAAAAAAAAAAAAAAAAAAAAAAAAAAAAAAAAAAAAAAAAAAAAAAAAAAAAAAAAAAAAAAAAAAAAAAAAAAAAAAAAAAAAAAAAAAAAAAAAAAAAAAAAAAAAAAAAAAAAAAAAAAAAAAAAAAAAAAAAAAAAAAAAAAAAAAAAAAAAAAAAAAAAAAAAAAAAAAAAAAAAAAAAAAAAAAAAAAAAAAAAAAAAAAAAAAAAAAAAAAAAAAAAAAAAAAAAAAAAAAAAAAAAAAAAAAAAAAAAAAAAAAAAAAAAAAAAAAAAAAAAAAAAAAAAAAAAAAAAAAAAAAAAAAAAAAAAAAAAAAAAAAAAAAAAAAAAAAAAAAAAAAAAAAAAAAAAAAAAAAAAAAAAAAAAAAAAAAAAAAAAAAAAAAAAAAAAAAAAAAAAAAAAAAAAAAAAAAAAAAAAAAAAAAAAAAAAAAAAAAAAAAAAAAAAAAAAAAAAAAAAAAAAAAAAAAAAAAAAAAAAAAAAAAAAAAAAAAAAAAAAAAAAAAAAAAAAAAAAAAAAAAAAAAAAAAAAAAAAAAAAAAAAAAAAAAAAAAAAAAAAAAAAAAAAAAAAAAAAAAAAAAAAAAAAAAAAAAAAAAAAAAAAAAAAAAAAAAAAAAAAAAAAAAAAAAAAAAAAAAAAAAAAAAAAAAAAAAAAAAAAAAAAAAAAAAAAAAAAAAAAAAAAAAAAAAAAAAAAAAAAAAAAAAAAAAAAAAAAAAAAAAAAAAAAAAAAAAAAAAAAAAAAAAAAAAAAAAAAAAAAAAAAAAAAAAAAAAAAAAAAAAAAAAAAAAAAAAAAAAAAAAAAAAAAAAAAAAAAAAAAAAAAAAAAAAAAAAAAAAAAAAAAAAAAAAAAAAAAAAAAAAAAAAAAAAAAAAAAAAAAAAAAAAAAAAAAAAAAAAAAAAAAAAAAAAAAAAAAAAAAAAAAAAAAAAAAAAAAAAAAAAAAAAAAAAAAAAAAAAAAAAAAAAAAAAAAAAAAAAAAAAAAAAAAAAAAAAAAAAAAAAAAAAAAAAAAAAAAAAAAAAAAAAAAAAAAAAAAAAAAAAAAAAAAAAAAAAAAAAAAAAAAAAAAAAAAAAAAAAAAAAAAAAAAAAAAAAAAAAAAAAAAAAAAAAAAAAAAAAAAAAAAAAAAAAAAAAAAAAAAAAAAAAAAAAAAAAAAAAAAAAAAAAAAAAAAAAAAAAAAAAAAAAAAAAAAAAAAAAAAAAAAAAAAAAAAAAAAAAAAAAAAAAAAAAAAAAAAAAAAAAAAAAAAAAAAAAAAAAAAAAAAAAAAAAAAAAAAAAAAAAAAAAAAAAAAAAAAAAAAAAAAAAAAAAAAAAAAAAAAAAAAAAAAAAAAAAAAAAAAAAAAAAAAAAAAAAAAAAAAAAAAAAAAAAAAAAAAAAAAAAAAAAAAAAAAAAAAAAAAAAAAAAAAAAAAAAAAAAAAAAAAAAAAAAAAAAAAAAAAAAAAAAAAAAAAAAAAAAAAAAAAAAAAAAAAAAAAAAAAAAAAAAAAAAAAAAAAAAAAAAAAAAAAAAAAAAAAAAAAAAAAAAAAAAAAAAAAAAAAAAAAAAAAAAAAAAAAAAAAAAAAAAAAAAAAAAAAAAAAAAAAAAAAAAAAAAAAAAAAAAAAAAAAAAAAAAAAAAAAAAAAAAAAAAAAAAAAAAAAAAAAAAAAAAAAAAAAAAAAAAAAAAAAAAAAAAAAAAAAAAAAAAAAAAAAAAAAAAAAAAAAAAAAAAAAAAAAAAAAAAAAAAAAAAAAAAAAAAAAAAAAAAAAAAAAAAAAAAAAAAAAAAAAAAAAAAAAAAAAAAAAAAAAAAAAAAAAAAAAAAAAAAAAAAAAAAAAAAAAAAAAAAAAAAAAAAAAAAAAAAAAAAAAAAAAAAAAAAAAAAAAAAAAAAAAAAAAAAAAAAAAAAAAAAAAAAAAAAAAAAAAAAAAAAAAAAAAAAAAAAAAAAAAAAAAAAAAAAAAAAAAAAAAAAAAAAAAAAAAAAAAAAAAAAAAAAAAAAAAAAAAAAAAAAAAAAAAAAAAAAAAAAAAAAAAAAAAAAAAAAAAAAAAAAAAAAAAAAAAAAAAAAAAAAAAAAAAAAAAAAAAAAAAAAAAAAAAAAAAAAAAAAAAAAAAAAAAAAAAAAAAAAAAAAAAAAAAAAAAAAAAAAAAAAAAAAAAAAAAAAAAAAAAAAAAAAAAAAAAAAAAAAAAAAAAAAAAAAAAAAAAAAAAAAAAAAAAAAAAAAAAAAAAAAAAAAAAAAAAAAAAAAAAAAAAAAAAAAAAAAAAAAAAAAAAAAAAAAAAAAAAAAAAAAAAAAAAAAAAAAAAAAAAAAAAAAAAAAAAAAAAAAAAAAAAAAAAAAAAAAAAAAAAAAAAAAAAAAAAAAAAAAAAAAAAAAAAAAAAAAAAAAAAAAAAAAAAAAAAAAAAAAAAAAAAAAAAAAAAAAAAAAAAAAAAAAAAAAAAAAAAAAAAAAAAAAAAAAAAAAAAAAAAAAAAAAAAAAAAAAAAAAAAAAAAAAAAAAAAAAAAAAAAAAAAAAAAAAAAAAAAAAAAAAAAAAAAAAAAAAAAAAAAAAAAAAAAAAAAAAAAAAAAAAAAAAAAAAAAAAAAAAAAAAAAAAAAAAAAAAAAAAAAAAAAAAAAAAAAAAAAAAAAAAAAAAAAAAAAAAAAAAAAAAAAAAAAAAAAAAAAAAAAAAAAAAAAAAAAAAAAAAAAAAAAAAAAAAAAAAAAAAAAAAAAAAAAAAAAAAAAAAAAAAAAAAAAAAAAAAAAAAAAAAAAAAAAAAAAAAAAAAAAAAAAAAAAAAAAAAAAAAAAAAAAAAAAAAAAAAAAAAAAAAAAAAAAAAAAAAAAAAAAAAAAAAAAAAAAAAAAAAAAAAAAAAAAAAAAAAAAAAAAAAAAAAAAAAAAAAAAAAAAAAAAAAAAAAAAAAAAAAAAAAAAAAAAAAAAAAAAAAAAAAAAAAAAAAAAAAAAAAAAAAAAAAAAAAAAAAAAAAAAAAAAAAAAAAAAAAAAAAAAAAAAAAAAAAAAAAAAAAAAAAAAAAAAAAAAAAAAAAAAAAAAAAAAAAAAAAAAAAAAAAAAAAAAAAAAAAAAAAAAAAAAAAAAAAAAAAAAAAAAAAAAAAAAAAAAAAAAAAAAAAAAAAAAAAAAAAAAAAAAAAAAAAAAAAAAAAAAAAAAAAAAAAAAAAAAAAAAAAAAAAAAAAAAAAAAAAAAAAAAAAAAAAAAAAAAAAAAAAAAAAAAAAAAAAAAAAAAAAAAAAAAAAAAAAAAAAAAAAAAAAAAAAAAAAAAAAAAAAAAAAAAAAAAAAAAAAAAAAAAAAAAAAAAAAAAAAAAAAAAAAAAAAAAAAAAAAAAAAAAAAAAAAAAAAAAAAAAAAAAAAAAAAAAAAAAAAAAAAAAAAAAAAAAAAAAAAAAAAAAAAAAAAAAAAAAAAAAAAAAAAAAAAAAAAAAAAAAAAAAAAAAAAAAAAAAAAAAAAAAAAAAAAAAAAAAAAAAAAAAAAAAAAAAAAAAAAAAAAAAAAAAAAAAAAAAAAAAAAAAAAAAAAAAAAAAAAAAAAAAAAAAAAAAAAAAAAAAAAAAAAAAAAAAAAAAAAAAAAAAAAAAAAAAAAAAAAAAAAAAAAAAAAAAAAAAAAAAAAAAAAAAAAAAAAAAAAAAAAAAAAAAAAAAAAAAAAAAAAAAAAAAAAAAAAAAAAAAAAAAAAAAAAAAAAAAAAAAAAAAAAAAAAAAAAAAAAAAAAAAAAAAAAAAAAAAAAAAAAAAAAAAAAAAAAAAAAAAAAAAAAAAAAAAAAAAAAAAAAAAAAAAAAAAAAAAAAAAAAAAAAAAAAAAAAAAAAAAAAAAAAAAAAAAAAAAAAAAAAAAAAAAAAAAAAAAAAAAAAAAAAAAAAAAAAAAAAAAAAAAAAAAAAAAAAAAAAAAAAAAAAAAAAAAAAAAAAAAAAAAAAAAAAAAAAAAAAAAAAAAAAAAAAAAAAAAAAAAAAAAAAAAAAAAAAAAAAAAAAAAAAAAAAAAAAAAAAAAAAAAAAAAAAAAAAAAAAAAAAAAAAAAAAAAAAAAAAAAAAAAAAAAAAAAAAAAAAAAAAAAAAAAAAAAAAAAAAAAAAAAAAAAAAAAAAAAAAAAAAAAAAAAAAAAAAAAAAAAAAAAAAAAAAAAAAAAAAAAAAAAAAAAAAAAAAAAAAAAAAAAAAAAAAAAAAAAAAAAAAAAAAAAAAAAAAAAAAAAAAAAAAAAAAAAAAAAAAAAAAAAAAAAAAAAAAAAAAAAAAAAAAAAAAAAAAAAAAAAAAAAAAAAAAAAAAAAAAAAAAAAAAAAAAAAAAAAAAAAAAAAAAAAAAAAAAAAAAAAAAAAAAAAAAAAAAAAAAAAAAAAAAAAAAAAAAAAAAAAAAAAAAAAAAAAAAAAAAAAAAAAAAAAAAAAAAAAAAAAAAAAAAAAAAAAAAAAAAAAAAAAAAAAAAAAAAAAAAAAAAAAAAAAAAAAAAAAAAAAAAAAAAAAAAAAAAAAAAAAAAAAAAAAAAAAAAAAAAAAAAAAAAAAAAAAAAAAAAAAAAAAAAAAAAAAAAAAAAAAAAAAAAAAAAAAAAAAAAAAAAAAAAAAAAAAAAAAAAAAAAAAAAAAAAAAAAAAAAAAAAAAAAAAAAAAAAAAAAAAAAAAAAAAAAAAAAAAAAAAAAAAAAAAAAAAAAAAAAAAAAAAAAAAAAAAAAAAAAAAAAAAAAAAAAAAAAAAAAAAAAAAAAAAAAAAAAAAAAAAAAAAAAAAAAAAAAAAAAAAAAAAAAAAAAAAAAAAAAAAAAAAAAAAAAAAAAAAAAAAAAAAAAAAAAAAAAAAAAAAAAAAAAAAAAAAAAAAAAAAAAAAAAAAAAAAAAAAAAAAAAAAAAAAAAAAAAAAAAAAAAAAAAAAAAAAAAAAAAAAAAAAAAAAAAAAAAAAAAAAAAAAAAAAAAAAAAAAAAAAAAAAAAAAAAAAAAAAAAAAAAAAAAAAAAAAAAAAAAAAAAAAAAAAAAAAAAAAAAAAAAAAAAAAAAAAAAAAAAAAAAAAAAAAAAAAAAAAAAAAAAAAAAAAAAAAAAAAAAAAAAAAAAAAAAAAAAAAAAAAAAAAAAAAAAAAAAAAAAAAAAAAAAAAAAAAAAAAAAAAAAAAAAAAAAAAAAAAAAAAAAAAAAAAAAAAAAAAAAAAAAAAAAAAAAAAAAAAAAAAAAAAAAAAAAAAAAAAAAAAAAAAAAAAAAAAAAAAAAAAAAAAAAAAAAAAAAAAAAAAAAAAAAAAAAAAAAAAAAAAAAAAAAAAAAAAAAAAAAAAAAAAAAAAAAAAAAAAAAAAAAAAAAAAAAAAAAAAAAAAAAAAAAAAAAAAAAAAAAAAAAAAAAAAAAAAAAAAAAAAAAAAAAAAAAAAAAAAAAAAAAAAAAAAAAAAAAAAAAAAAAAAAAAAAAAAAAAAAAAAAAAAAAAAAAAAAAAAAAAAAAAAAAAAAAAAAAAAAAAAAAAAAAAAAAAAAAAAAAAAAAAAAAAAAAAAAAAAAAAAAAAAAAAAAAAAAAAAAAAAAAAAAAAAAAAAAAAAAAAAAAAAAAAAAAAAAAAAAAAAAAAAAAAAAAAAAAAAAAAAAAAAAAAAAAAAAAAAAAAAAAAAAAAAAAAAAAAAAAAAAAAAAAAAAAAAAAAAAAAAAAAAAAAAAAAAAAAAAAAAAAAAAAAAAAAAAAAAAAAAAAAAAAAAAAAAAAAAAAAAAAAAAAAAAAAAAAAAAAAAAAAAAAAAAAAAAAAAAAAAAAAAAAAAAAAAAAAAAAAAAAAAAAAAAAAAAAAAAAAAAAAAAAAAAAAAAAAAAAAAAAAAAAAAAAAAAAAAAAAAAAAAAAAAAAAAAAAAAAAAAAAAAAAAAAAAAAAAAAAAAAAAAAAAAAAAAAAAAAAAAAAAAAAAAAAAAAAAAAAAAAAAAAAAAAAAAAAAAAAAAAAAAAAAAAAAAAAAAAAAAAAAAAAAAAAAAAAAAAAAAAAAAAAAAAAAAAAAAAAAAAAAAAAAAAAAAAAAAAAAAAAAAAAAAAAAAAAAAAAAAAAAAAAAAAAAAAAAAAAAAAAAAAAAAAAAAAAAAAAAAAAAAAAAAAAAAAAAAAAAAAAAAAAAAAAAAAAAAAAAAAAAAAAAAAAAAAAAAAAAAAAAAAAAAAAAAAAAAAAAAAAAAAAAAAAAAAAAAAAAAAAAAAAAAAAAAAAAAAAAAAAAAAAAAAAAAAAAAAAAAAAAAAAAAAAAAAAAAAAAAAAAAAAAAAAAAAAAAAAAAAAAAAAAAAAAAAAAAAAAAAAAAAAAAAAAAAAAAAAAAAAAAAAAAAAAAAAAAAAAAAAAAAAAAAAAAAAAAAAAAAAAAAAAAAAAAAAAAAAAAAAAAAAAAAAAAAAAAAAAAAAAAAAAAAAAAAAAAAAAAAAAAAAAAAAAAAAAAAAAAAAAAAAAAAAAAAAAAAAAAAAAAAAAAAAAAAAAAAAAAAAAAAAAAAAAAAAAAAAAAAAAAAAAAAAAAAAAAAAAAAAAAAAAAAAAAAAAAAAAAAAAAAAAAAAAAAAAAAAAAAAAAAAAAAAAAAAAAAAAAAAAAAAAAAAAAAAAAAAAAAAAAAAAAAAAAAAAAAAAAAAAAAAAAAAAAAAAAAAAAAAAAAAAAAAAAAAAAAAAAAAAAAAAAAAAAAAAAAAAAAAAAAAAAAAAAAAAAAAAAAAAAAAAAAAAAAAAAAAAAAAAAAAAAAAAAAAAAAAAAAAAAAAAAAAAAAAAAAAAAAAAAAAAAAAAAAAAAAAAAAAAAAAAAAAAAAAAAAAAAAAAAAAAAAAAAAAAAAAAAAAAAAAAAAAAAAAAAAAAAAAAAAAAAAAAAAAAAAAAAAAAAAAAAAAAAAAAAAAAAAAAAAAAAAAAAAAAAAAAAAAAAAAAAAAAAAAAAAAAAAAAAAAAAAAAAAAAAAAAAAAAAAAAAAAAAAAAAAAAAAAAAAAAAAAAAAAAAAAAAAAAAAAAAAAAAAAAAAAAAAAAAAAAAAAAAAAAAAAAAAAAAAAAAAAAAAAAAAAAAAAAAAAAAAAAAAAAAAAAAAAAAAAAAAAAAAAAAAAAAAAAAAAAAAAAAAAAAAAAAAAAAAAAAAAAAAAAAAAAAAAAAAAAAAAAAAAAAAAAAAAAAAAAAAAAAAAAAAAAAAAAAAAAAAAAAAAAAAAAAAAAAAAAAAAAAAAAAAAAAAAAAAAAAAAAAAAAAAAAAAAAAAAAAAAAAAAAAAAAAAAAAAAAAAAAAAAAAAAAAAAAAAAAAAAAAAAAAAAAAAAAAAAAAAAAAAAAAAAAAAAAAAAAAAAAAAAAAAAAAAAAAAAAAAAAAAAAAAAAAAAAAAAAAAAAAAAAAAAAAAAAAAAAAAAAAAAAAAAAAAAAAAAAAAAAAAAAAAAAAAAAAAAAAAAAAAAAAAAAAAAAAAAAAAAAAAAAAAAAAAAAAAAAAAAAAAAAAAAAAAAAAAAAAAAAAAAAAAAAAAAAAAAAAAAAAAAAAAAAAAAAAAAAAAAAAAAAAAAAAAAAAAAAAAAAAAAAAAAAAAAAAAAAAAAAAAAAAAAAAAAAAAAAAAAAAAAAAAAAAAAAAAAAAAAAAAAAAAAAAAAAAAAAAAAAAAAAAAAAAAAAAAAAAAAAAAAAAAAAAAAAAAAAAAAAAAAAAAAAAAAAAAAAAAAAAAAAAAAAAAAAAAAAAAAAAAAAAAAAAAAAAAAAAAAAAAAAAAAAAAAAAAAAAAAAAAAAAAAAAAAAAAAAAAAAAAAAAAAAAAAAAAAAAAAAAAAAAAAAAAAAAAAAAAAAAAAAAAAAAAAAAAAAAAAAAAAAAAAAAAAAAAAAAAAAAAAAAAAAAAAAAAAAAAAAAAAAAAAAAAAAAAAAAAAAAAAAAAAAAAAAAAAAAAAAAAAAAAAAAAAAAAAAAAAAAAAAAAAAAAAAAAAAAAAAAAAAAAAAAAAAAAAAAAAAAAAAAAAAAAAAAAAAAAAAAAAAAAAAAAAAAAAAAAAAAAAAAAAAAAAAAAAAAAAAAAAAAAAAAAAAAAAAAAAAAAAAAAAAAAAAAAAAAAAAAAAAAAAAAAAAAAAAAAAAAAAAAAAAAAAAAAAAAAAAAAAAAAAAAAAAAAAAAAAAAAAAAAAAAAAAAAAAAAAAAAAAAAAAAAAAAAAAAAAAAAAAAAAAAAAAAAAAAAAAAAAAAAAAAAAAAAAAAAAAAAAAAAAAAAAAAAAAAAAAAAAAAAAAAAAAAAAAAAAAAAAAAAAAAAAAAAAAAAAAAAAAAAAAAAAAAAAAAAAAAAAAAAAAAAAAAAAAAAAAAAAAAAAAAAAAAAAAAAAAAAAAAAAAAAAAAAAAAAAAAAAAAAAAAAAAAAAAAAAAAAAAAAAAAAAAAAAAAAAAAAAAAAAAAAAAAAAAAAAAAAAAAAAAAAAAAAAAAAAAAAAAAAAAAAAAAAAAAAAAAAAAAAAAAAAAAAAAAAAAAAAAAAAAAAAAAAAAAAAAAAAAAAAAAAAAAAAAAAAAAAAAAAAAAAAAAAAAAAAAAAAAAAAAAAAAAAAAAAAAAAAAAAAAAAAAAAAAAAAAAAAAAAAAAAAAAAAAAAAAAAAAAAAAAAAAAAAAAAAAAAAAAAAAAAAAAAAAAAAAAAAAAAAAAAAAAAAAAAAAAAAAAAAAAAAAAAAAAAAAAAAAAAAAAAAAAAAAAAAAAAAAAAAAAAAAAAAAAAAAAAAAAAAAAAAAAAAAAAAAAAAAAAAAAAAAAAAAAAAAAAAAAAAAAAAAAAAAAAAAAAAAAAAAAAAAAAAAAAAAAAAAAAAAAAAAAAAAAAAAAAAAAAAAAAAAAAAAAAAAAAAAAAAAAAAAAAAAAAAAAAAAAAAAAAAAAAAAAAAAAAAAAAAAAAAAAAAAAAAAAAAAAAAAAAAAAAAAAAAAAAAAAAAAAAAAAAAAAAAAAAAAAAAAAAAAAAAAAAAAAAAAAAAAAAAAAAAAAAAAAAAAAAAAAAAAAAAAAAAAAAAAAAAAAAAAAAAAAAAAAAAAAAAAAAAAAAAAAAAAAAAAAAAAAAAAAAAAAAAAAAAAAAAAAAAAAAAAAAAAAAAAAAAAAAAAAAAAAAAAAAAAAAAAAAAAAAAAAAAAAAAAAAAAAAAAAAAAAAAAAAAAAAAAAAAAAAAAAAAAAAAAAAAAAAAAAAAAAAAAAAAAAAAAAAAAAAAAAAAAAAAAAAAAAAAAAAAAAAAAAAAAAAAAAAAAAAAAAAAAAAAAAAAAAAAAAAAAAAAAAAAAAAAAAAAAAAAAAAAAAAAAAAAAAAAAAAAAAAAAAAAAAAAAAAAAAAAAAAAAAAAAAAAAAAAAAAAAAAAAAAAAAAAAAAAAAAAAAAAAAAAAAAAAAAAAAAAAAAAAAAAAAAAAAAAAAAAAAAAAAAAAAAAAAAAAAAAAAAAAAAAAAAAAAAAAAAAAAAAAAAAAAAAAAAAAAAAAAAAAAAAAAAAAAAAAAAAAAAAAAAAAAAAAAAAAAAAAAAAAAAAAAAAAAAAAAAAAAAAAAAAAAAAAAAAAAAAAAAAAAAAAAAAAAAAAAAAAAAAAAAAAAAAAAAAAAAAAAAAAAAAAAAAAAAAAAAAAAAAAAAAAAAAAAAAAAAAAAAAAAAAAAAAAAAAAAAAAAAAAAAAAAAAAAAAAAAAAAAAAAAAAAAAAAAAAAAAAAAAAAAAAAAAAAAAAAAAAAAAAAAAAAAAAAAAAAAAAAAAAAAAAAAAAAAAAAAAAAAAAAAAAAAAAAAAAAAAAAAAAAAAAAAAAAAAAAAAAAAAAAAAAAAAAAAAAAAAAAAAAAAAAAAAAAAAAAAAAAAAAAAAAAAAAAAAAAAAAAAAAAAAAAAAAAAAAAAAAAAAAAAAAAAAAAAAAAAAAAAAAAAAAAAAAAAAAAAAAAAAAAAAAAAAAAAAAAAAAAAAAAAAAAAAAAAAAAAAAAAAAAAAAAAAAAAAAAAAAAAAAAAAAAAAAAAAAAAAAAAAAAAAAAAAAAAAAAAAAAAAAAAAAAAAAAAAAAAAAAAAAAAAAAAAAAAAAAAAAAAAAAAAAAAAAAAAAAAAAAAAAAAAAAAAAAAAAAAAAAAAAAAAAAAAAAAAAAAAAAAAAAAAAAAAAAAAAAAAAAAAAAAAAAAAAAAAAAAAAAAAAAAAAAAAAAAAAAAAAAAAAAAAAAAAAAAAAAAAAAAAAAAAAAAAAAAAAAAAAAAAAAAAAAAAAAAAAAAAAAAAAAAAAAAAAAAAAAAAAAAAAAAAAAAAAAAAAAAAAAAAAAAAAAAAAAAAAAAAAAAAAAAAAAAAAAAAAAAAAAAAAAAAAAAAAAAAAAAAAAAAAAAAAAAAAAAAAAAAAAAAAAAAAAAAAAAAAAAAAAAAAAAAAAAAAAAAAAAAAAAAAAAAAAAAAAAAAAAAAAAAAAAAAAAAAAAAAAAAAAAAAAAAAAAAAAAAAAAAAAAAAAAAAAAAAAAAAAAAAAAAAAAAAAAAAAAAAAAAAAAAAAAAAAAAAAAAAAAAAAAAAAAAAAAAAAAAAAAAAAAAAAAAAAAAAAAAAAAAAAAAAAAAAAAAAAAAAAAAAAAAAAAAAAAAAAAAAAAAAAAAAAAAAAAAAAAAAAAAAAAAAAAAAAAAAAAAAAAAAAAAAAAAAAAAAAAAAAAAAAAAAAAAAAAAAAAAAAAAAAAAAAAAAAAAAAAAAAAAAAAAAAAAAAAAAAAAAAAAAAAAAAAAAAAAAAAAAAAAAAAAAAAAAAAAAAAAAAAAAAAAAAAAAAAAAAAAAAAAAAAAAAAAAAAAAAAAAAAAAAAAAAAAAAAAAAAAAAAAAAAAAAAAAAAAAAAAAAAAAAAAAAAAAAAAAAAAAAAAAAAAAAAAAAAAAAAAAAAAAAAAAAAAAAAAAAAAAAAAAAAAAAAAAAAAAAAAAAAAAAAAAAAAAAAAAAAAAAAAAAAAAAAAAAAAAAAAAAAAAAAAAAAAAAAAAAAAAAAAAAAAAAAAAAAAAAAAAAAAAAAAAAAAAAAAAAAAAAAAAAAAAAAAAAAAAAAAAAAAAAAAAAAAAAAAAAAAAAAAAAAAAAAAAAAAAAAAAAAAAAAAAAAAAAAAAAAAAAAAAAAAAAAAAAAAAAAAAAAAAAAAAAAAAAAAAAAAAAAAAAAAAAAAAAAAAAAAAAAAAAAAAAAAAAAAAAAAAAAAAAAAAAAAAAAAAAAAAAAAAAAAAAAAAAAAAAAAAAAAAAAAAAAAAAAAAAAAAAAAAAAAAAAAAAAAAAAAAAAAAAAAAAAAAAAAAAAAAAAAAAAAAAAAAAAAAAAAAAAAAAAAAAAAAAAAAAAAAAAAAAAAAAAAAAAAAAAAAAAAAAAAAAAAAAAAAAAAAAAAAAAAAAAAAAAAAAAAAAAAAAAAAAAAAAAAAAAAAAAAAAAAAAAAAAAAAAAAAAAAAAAAAAAAAAAAAAAAAAAAAAAAAAAAAAAAAAAAAAAAAAAAAAAAAAAAAAAAAAAAAAAAAAAAAAAAAAAAAAAAAAAAAAAAAAAAAAAAAAAAAAAAAAAAAAAAAAAAAAAAAAAAAAAAAAAAAAAAAAAAAAAAAAAAAAAAAAAAAAAAAAAAAAAAAAAAAAAAAAAAAAAAAAAAAAAAAAAAAAAAAAAAAAAAAAAAAAAAAAAAAAAAAAAAAAAAAAAAAAAAAAAAAAAAAAAAAAAAAAAAAAAAAAAAAAAAAAAAAAAAAAAAAAAAAAAAAAAAAAAAAAAAAAAAAAAAAAAAAAAAAAAAAAAAAAAAAAAAAAAAAAAAAAAAAAAAAAAAAAAAAAAAAAAAAAAAAAAAAAAAAAAAAAAAAAAAAAAAAAAAAAAAAAAAAAAAAAAAAAAAAAAAAAAAAAAAAAAAAAAAAAAAAAAAAAAAAAAAAAAAAAAAAAAAAAAAAAAAAAAAAAAAAAAAAAAAAAAAAAAAAAAAAAAAAAAAAAAAAAAAAAAAAAAAAAAAAAAAAAAAAAAAAAAAAAAAAAAAAAAAAAAAAAAAAAAAAAAAAAAAAAAAAAAAAAAAAAAAAAAAAAAAAAAAAAAAAAAAAAAAAAAAAAAAAAAAAAAAAAAAAAAAAAAAAAAAAAAAAAAAAAAAAAAAAAAAAAAAAAAAAAAAAAAAAAAAAAAAAAAAAAAAAAAAAAAAAAAAAAAAAAAAAAAAAAAAAAAAAAAAAAAAAAAAAAAAAAAAAAAAAAAAAAAAAAAAAAAAAAAAAAAAAAAAAAAAAAAAAAAAAAAAAAAAAAAAAAAAAAAAAAAAAAAAAAAAAAAAAAAAAAAAAAAAAAAAAAAAAAAAAAAAAAAAAAAAAAAAAAAAAAAAAAAAAAAAAAAAAAAAAAAAAAAAAAAAAAAAAAAAAAAAAAAAAAAAAAAAAAAAAAAAAAAAAAAAAAAAAAAAAAAAAAAAAAAAAAAAAAAAAAAAAAAAAAAAAAAAAAAAAAAAAAAAAAAAAAAAAAAAAAAAAAAAAAAAAAAAAAAAAAAAAAAAAAAAAAAAAAAAAAAAAAAAAAAAAAAAAAAAAAAAAAAAAAAAAAAAAAAAAAAAAAAAAAAAAAAAAAAAAAAAAAAAAAAAAAAAAAAAAAAAAAAAAAAAAAAAAAAAAAAAAAAAAAAAAAAAAAAAAAAAAAAAAAAAAAAAAAAAAAAAAAAAAAAAAAAAAAAAAAAAAAAAAAAAAAAAAAAAAAAAAAAAAAAAAAAAAAAAAAAAAAAAAAAAAAAAAAAAAAAAAAAAAAAAAAAAAAAAAAAAAAAAAAAAAAAAAAAAAAAAAAAAAAAAAAAAAAAAAAAAAAAAAAAAAAAAAAAAAAAAAAAAAAAAAAAAAAAAAAAAAAAAAAAAAAAAAAAAAAAAAAAAAAAAAAAAAAAAAAAAAAAAAAAAAAAAAAAAAAAAAAAAAAAAAAAAAAAAAAAAAAAAAAAAAAAAAAAAAAAAAAAAAAAAAAAAAAAAAAAAAAAAAAAAAAAAAAAAAAAAAAAAAAAAAAAAAAAAAAAAAAAAAAAAAAAAAAAAAAAAAAAAAAAAAAAAAAAAAAAAAAAAAAAAAAAAAAAAAAAAAAAAAAAAAAAAAAAAAAAAAAAAAAAAAAAAAAAAAAAAAAAAAAAAAAAAAAAAAAAAAAAAAAAAAAAAAAAAAAAAAAAAAAAAAAAAAAAAAAAAAAAAAAAAAAAAAAAAAAAAAAAAAAAAAAAAAAAAAAAAAAAAAAAAAAAAAAAAAAAAAAAAAAAAAAAAAAAAAAAAAAAAAAAAAAAAAAAAAAAAAAAAAAAAAAAAAAAAAAAAAAAAAAAAAAAAAAAAAAAAAAAAAAAAAAAAAAAAAAAAAAAAAAAAAAAAAAAAAAAAAAAAAAAAAAAAAAAAAAAAAAAAAAAAAAAAAAAAAAAAAAAAAAAAAAAAAAAAAAAAAAAAAAAAAAAAAAAAAAAAAAAAAAAAAAAAAAAAAAAAAAAAAAAAAAAAAAAAAAAAAAAAAAAAAAAAAAAAAAAAAAAAAAAAAAAAAAAAAAAAAAAAAAAAAAAAAAAAAAAAAAAAAAAAAAAAAAAAAAAAAAAAAAAAAAAAAAAAAAAAAAAAAAAAAAAAAAAAAAAAAAAAAAAAAAAAAAAAAAAAAAAAAAAAAAAAAAAAAAAAAAAAAAAAAAAAAAAAAAAAAAAAAAAAAAAAAAAAAAAAAAAAAAAAAAAAAAAAAAAAAAAAAAAAAAAAAAAAAAAAAAAAAAAAAAAAAAAAAAAAAAAAAAAAAAAAAAAAAAAAAAAAAAAAAAAAAAAAAAAAAAAAAAAAAAAAAAAAAAAAAAAAAAAAAAAAAAAAAAAAAAAAAAAAAAAAAAAAAAAAAAAAAAAAAAAAAAAAAAAAAAAAAAAAAAAAAAAAAAAAAAAAAAAAAAAA
The DNA here is from genome assembly GCF_017639655.2 of Falco naumanni. NCBI lineage: Eukaryota > Metazoa > Chordata > Aves > Falconiformes > Falconidae > Falco > Falco naumanni. The sequence continues at coordinate 46,481 of NW_024427369.1, forward strand.
AAAAAAAAAAAAAAAAAAAAAAAAAAAAAAAAAAAAAAAAAAAAAAAAAAAAAAAAAAAAAAAAAAAAAAAAAAAAAAAAAAAAAAAAAAAAAAAAAAAAAAAAAAAAAAAAAAAAAAAAAAAAAAAAAAAAAAAAAAAAAAAAAAAAAAAAAAAAAAAAAAAAAAAAAAAAAAAAAAAAAAAAAAAAAAAAAAAAAAAAAAAAAAAAAAAAAAAAAAAAAAAAAAAAAAAAAAAAAAAAAAAAAAAAAAAAAAAAAAAAAAAAAAAAAAAAAAAAAAAAAAAAAAAAAAAAAAAAAAAAAAAAAAAAAAAAAAAAAAAAAAAAAAAAAAAAAAAAAAAAAAAAAAAAAAAAAAAAAAAAAAAAAAAAAAAAAAAAAAAAAAAAAAAAAAAAAAAAAAAAAAAAAAAAAAAAAAAAAAAAAAAAAAAAAAAAAAAAAAAAAAAAAAAAAAAAAAAAAAAAAAAAAAAAAAAAAAAAAAAAAAAAAAAAAAAAAAAAAAAAAAAAAAAAAAAAAAAAAAAAAAAAAAAAAAAAAAAAAAAAAAAAAAAAAAAAAAAAAAAAAAAAAAAAAAAAAAAAAAAAAAAAAAAAAAAAAAAAAAAAAAAAAAAAAAAAAAAAAAAAAAAAAAAAAAAAAAAAAAAAAAAAAAAAAAAAAAAAAAAAAAAAAAAAAAAAAAAAAAAAAAAAAAAAAAAAAAAAAAAAAAAAAAAAAAAAAAAAAAAAAAAAAAAAAAAAAAAAAAAAAAAAAAAAAAAAAAAAAAAAAAAAAAAAAAAAAAAAAAAAAAAAAAAAAAAAAAAAAAAAAAAAAAAAAAAAAAAAAAAAAAAAAAAAAAAAAAAAAAAAAAAAAAAAAAAAAAAAAAAAAAAAAAAAAAAAAAAAAAAAAAAAAAAAAAAAAAAAAAAAAAAAAAAAAAAAAAAAAAAAAAAAAAAAAAAAAAAAAAAAAAAAAAAAAAAAAAAAAAAAAAAAAAAAAAAAAAAAAAAAAAAAAAAAAAAAAAAAAAAAAAAAAAAAAAAAAAAAAAAAAAAAAAAAAAAAAAAAAAAAAAAAAAAAAAAAAAAAAAAAAAAAAAAAAAAAAAAAAAAAAAAAAAAAAAAAAAAAAAAAAAAAAAAAAAAAAAAAAAAAAAAAAAAAAAAAAAAAAAAAAAAAAAAAAAAAAAAAAAAAAAAAAAAAAAAAAAAAAAAAAAAAAAAAAAAAAAAAAAAAAAAAAAAAAAAAAAAAAAAAAAAAAAAAAAAAAAAAAAAAAAAAAAAAAAAAAAAAAAAAAAAAAAAAAAAAAAAAAAAAAAAAAAAAAAAAAAAAAAAAAAAAAAAAAAAAAAAAAAAAAAAAAAAAAAAAAAAAAAAAAAAAAAAAAAAAAAAAAAAAAAAAAAAAAAAAAAAAAAAAAAAAAAAAAAAAAAAAAAAAAAAAAAAAAAAAAAAAAAAAAAAAAAAAAAAAAAAAAAAAAAAAAAAAAAAAAAAAAAAAAAAAAAAAAAAAAAAAAAAAAAAAAAAAAAAAAAAAAAAAAAAAAAAAAAAAAAAAAAAAAAAAAAAAAAAAAAAAAAAAAAAAAAAAAAAAAAAAAAAAAAAAAAAAAAAAAAAAAAAAAAAAAAAAAAAAAAAAAAAAAAAAAAAAAAAAAAAAAAAAAAAAAAAAAAAAAAAAAAAAAAAAAAAAAAAAAAAAAAAAAAAAAAAAAAAAAAAAAAAAAAAAAAAAAAAAAAAAAAAAAAAAAAAAAAAAAAAAAAAAAAAAAAAAAAAAAAAAAAAAAAAAAAAAAAAAAAAAAAAAAAAAAAAAAAAAAAAAAAAAAAAAAAAAAAAAAAAAAAAAAAAAAAAAAAAAAAAAAAAAAAAAAAAAAAAAAAAAAAAAAAAAAAAAAAAAAAAAAAAAAAAAAAAAAAAAAAAAAAAAAAAAAAAAAAAAAAAAAAAAAAAAAAAAAAAAAAAAAAAAAAAAAAAAAAAAAAAAAAAAAAAAAAAAAAAAAAAAAAAAAAAAAAAAAAAAAAAAAAAAAAAAAAAAAAAAAAAAAAAAAAAAAAAAAAAAAAAAAAAAAAAAAAAAAAAAAAAAAAAAAAAAAAAAAAAAAAAAAAAAAAAAAAAAAAAAAAAAAAAAAAAAAAAAAAAAAAAAAAAAAAAAAAAAAAAAAAAAAAAAAAAAAAAAAAAAAAAAAAAAAAAAAAAAAAAAAAAAAAAAAAAAAAAAAAAAAAAAAAAAAAAAAAAAAAAAAAAAAAAAAAAAAAAAAAAAAAAAAAAAAAAAAAAAAAAAAAAAAAAAAAAAAAAAAAAAAAAAAAAAAAAAAAAAAAAAAAAAAAAAAAAAAAAAAAAAAAAAAAAAAAAAAAAAAAAAAAAAAAAAAAAAAAAAAAAAAAAAAAAAAAAAAAAAAAAAAAAAAAAAAAAAAAAAAAAAAAAAAAAAAAAAAAAAAAAAAAAAAAAAAAAAAAAAAAAAAAAAAAAAAAAAAAAAAAAAAAAAAAAAAAAAAAAAAAAAAAAAAAAAAAAAAAAAAAAAAAAAAAAAAAAAAAAAAAAAAAAAAAAAAAAAAAAAAAAAAAAAAAAAAAAAAAAAAAAAAAAAAAAAAAAAAAAAAAAAAAAAAAAAAAAAAAAAAAAAAAAAAAAAAAAAAAAAAAAAAAAAAAAAAAAAAAAAAAAAAAAAAAAAAAAAAAAAAAAAAAAAAAAAAAAAAAAAAAAAAAAAAAAAAAAAAAAAAAAAAAAAAAAAAAAAAAAAAAAAAAAAAAAAAAAAAAAAAAAAAAAAAAAAAAAAAAAAAAAAAAAAAAAAAAAAAAAAAAAAAAAAAAAAAAAAAAAAAAAAAAAAAAAAAAAAAAAAAAAAAAAAAAAAAAAAAAAAAAAAAAAAAAAAAAAAAAAAAAAAAAAAAAAAAAAAAAAAAAAAAAAAAAAAAAAAAAAAAAAAAAAAAAAAAAAAAAAAAAAAAAAAAAAAAAAAAAAAAAAAAAAAAAAAAAAAAAAAAAAAAAAAAAAAAAAAAAAAAAAAAAAAAAAAAAAAAAAAAAAAAAAAAAAAAAAAAAAAAAAAAAAAAAAAAAAAAAAAAAAAAAAAAAAAAAAAAAAAAAAAAAAAAAAAAAAAAAAAAAAAAAAAAAAAAAAAAAAAAAAAAAAAAAAAAAAAAAAAAAAAAAAAAAAAAAAAAAAAAAAAAAAAAAAAAAAAAAAAAAAAAAAAAAAAAAAAAAAAAAAAAAAAAAAAAAAAAAAAAAAAAAAAAAAAAAAAAAAAAAAAAAAAAAAAAAAAAAAAAAAAAAAAAAAAAAAAAAAAAAAAAAAAAAAAAAAAAAAAAAAAAAAAAAAAAAAAAAAAAAAAAAAAAAAAAAAAAAAAAAAAAAAAAAAAAAAAAAAAAAAAAAAAAAAAAAAAAAAAAAAAAAAAAAAAAAAAAAAAAAAAAAAAAAAAAAAAAAAAAAAAAAAAAAAAAAAAAAAAAAAAAAAAAAAAAAAAAAAAAAAAAAAAAAAAAAAAAAAAAAAAAAAAAAAAAAAAAAAAAAAAAAAAAAAAAAAAAAAAAAAAAAAAAAAAAAAAAAAAAAAAAAAAAAAAAAAAAAAAAAAAAAAAAAAAAAAAAAAAAAAAAAAAAAAAAAAAAAAAAAAAAAAAAAAAAAAAAAAAAAAAAAAAAAAAAAAAAAAAAAAAAAAAAAAAAAAAAAAAAAAAAAAAAAAAAAAAAAAAAAAAAAAAAAAAAAAAAAAAAAAAAAAAAAAAAAAAAAAAAAAAAAAAAAAAAAAAAAAAAAAAAAAAAAAAAAAAAAAAAAAAAAAAAAAAAAAAAAAAAAAAAAAAAAAAAAAAAAAAAAAAAAAAAAAAAAAAAAAAAAAAAAAAAAAAAAAAAAAAAAAAAAAAAAAAAAAAAAAAAAAAAAAAAAAAAAAAAAAAAAAAAAAAAAAAAAAAAAAAAAAAAAAAAAAAAAAAAAAAAAAAAAAAAAAAAAAAAAAAAAAAAAAAAAAAAAAAAAAAAAAAAAAAAAAAAAAAAAAAAAAAAAAAAAAAAAAAAAAAAAAAAAAAAAAAAAAAAAAAAAAAAAAAAAAAAAAAAAAAAAAAAAAAAAAAAAAAAAAAAAAAAAAAAAAAAAAAAAAAAAAAAAAAAAAAAAAAAAAAAAAAAAAAAAAAAAAAAAAAAAAAAAAAAAAAAAAAAAAAAAAAAAAAAAAAAAAAAAAAAAAAAAAAAAAAAAAAAAAAAAAAAAAAAAAAAAAAAAAAAAAAAAAAAAAAAAAAAAAAAAAAAAAAAAAAAAAAAAAAAAAAAAAAAAAAAAAAAAAAAAAAAAAAAAAAAAAAAAAAAAAAAAAAAAAAAAAAAAAAAAAAAAAAAAAAAAAAAAAAAAAAAAAAAAAAAAAAAAAAAAAAAAAAAAAAAAAAAAAAAAAAAAAAAAAAAAAAAAAAAAAAAAAAAAAAAAAAAAAAAAAAAAAAAAAAAAAAAAAAAAAAAAAAAAAAAAAAAAAAAAAAAAAAAAAAAAAAAAAAAAAAAAAAAAAAAAAAAAAAAAAAAAAAAAAAAAAAAAAAAAAAAAAAAAAAAAAAAAAAAAAAAAAAAAAAAAAAAAAAAAAAAAAAAAAAAAAAAAAAAAAAAAAAAAAAAAAAAAAAAAAAAAAAAAAAAAAAAAAAAAAAAAAAAAAAAAAAAAAAAAAAAAAAAAAAAAAAAAAAAAAAAAAAAAAAAAAAAAAAAAAAAAAAAAAAAAAAAAAAAAAAAAAAAAAAAAAAAAAAAAAAAAAAAAAAAAAAAAAAAAAAAAAAAAAAAAAAAAAAAAAAAAAAAAAAAAAAAAAAAAAAAAAAAAAAAAAAAAAAAAAAAAAAAAAAAAAAAAAAAAAAAAAAAAAAAAAAAAAAAAAAAAAAAAAAAAAAAAAAAAAAAAAAAAAAAAAAAAAAAAAAAAAAAAAAAAAAAAAAAAAAAAAAAAAAAAAAAAAAAAAAAAAAAAAAAAAAAAAAAAAAAAAAAAAAAAAAAAAAAAAAAAAAAAAAAAAAAAAAAAAAAAAAAAAAAAAAAAAAAAAAAAAAAAAAAAAAAAAAAAAAAAAAAAAAAAAAAAAAAAAAAAAAAAAAAAAAAAAAAAAAAAAAAAAAAAAAAAAAAAAAAAAAAAAAAAAAAAAAAAAAAAAAAAAAAAAAAAAAAAAAAAAAAAAAAAAAAAAAAAAAAAAAAAAAAAAAAAAAAAAAAAAAAAAAAAAAAAAAAAAAAAAAAAAAAAAAAAAAAAAAAAAAAAAAAAAAAAAAAAAAAAAAAAAAAAAAAAAAAAAAAAAAAAAAAAAAAAAAAAAAAAAAAAAAAAAAAAAAAAAAAAAAAAAAAAAAAAAAAAAAAAAAAAAAAAAAAAAAAAAAAAAAAAAAAAAAAAAAAAAAAAAAAAAAAAAAAAAAAAAAAAAAAAAAAAAAAAAAAAAAAAAAAAAAAAAAAAAAAAAAAAAAAAAAAAAAAAAAAAAAAAAAAAAAAAAAAAAAAAAAAAAAAAAAAAAAAAAAAAAAAAAAAAAAAAAAAAAAAAAAAAAAAAAAAAAAAAAAAAAAAAAAAAAAAAAAAAAAAAAAAAAAAAAAAAAAAAAAAAAAAAAAAAAAAAAAAAAAAAAAAAAAAAAAAAAAAAAAAAAAAAAAAAAAAAAAAAAAAAAAAAAAAAAAAAAAAAAAAAAAAAAAAAAAAAAAAAAAAAAAAAAAAAAAAAAAAAAAAAAAAAAAAAAAAAAAAAAAAAAAAAAAAAAAAAAAAAAAAAAAAAAAAAAAAAAAAAAAAAAAAAAAAAAAAAAAAAAAAAAAAAAAAAAAAAAAAAAAAAAAAAAAAAAAAAAAAAAAAAAAAAAAAAAAAAAAAAAAAAAAAAAAAAAAAAAAAAAAAAAAAAAAAAAAAAAAAAAAAAAAAAAAAAAAAAAAAAAAAAAAAAAAAAAAAAAAAAAAAAAAAAAAAAAAAAAAAAAAAAAAAAAAAAAAAAAAAAAAAAAAAAAAAAAAAAAAAAAAAAAAAAAAAAAAAAAAAAAAAAAAAAAAAAAAAAAAAAAAAAAAAAAAAAAAAAAAAAAAAAAAAAAAAAAAAAAAAAAAAAAAAAAAAAAAAAAAAAAAAAAAAAAAAAAAAAAAAAAAAAAAAAAAAAAAAAAAAAAAAAAAAAAAAAAAAAAAAAAAAAAAAAAAAAAAAAAAAAAAAAAAAAAAAAAAAAAAAAAAAAAAAAAAAAAAAAAAAAAAAAAAAAAAAAAAAAAAAAAAAAAAAAAAAAAAAAAAAAAAAAAAAAAAAAAAAAAAAAAAAAAAAAAAAAAAAAAAAAAAAAAAAAAAAAAAAAAAAAAAAAAAAAAAAAAAAAAAAAAAAAAAAAAAAAAAAAAAAAAAAAAAAAAAAAAAAAAAAAAAAAAAAAAAAAAAAAAAAAAAAAAAAAAAAAAAAAAAAAAAAAAAAAAAAAAAAAAAAAAAAAAAAAAAAAAAAAAAAAAAAAAAAAAAAAAAAAAAAAAAAAAAAAAAAAAAAAAAAAAAAAAAAAAAAAAAAAAAAAAAAAAAAAAAAAAAAAAAAAAAAAAAAAAAAAAAAAAAAAAAAAAAAAAAAAAAAAAAAAAAAAAAAAAAAAAAAAAAAAAAAAAAAAAAAAAAAAAAAAAAAAAAAAAAAAAAAAAAAAAAAAAAAAAAAAAAAAAAAAAAAAAAAAAAAAAAAAAAAAAAAAAAAAAAAAAAAAAAAAAAAAAAAAAAAAAAAAAAAAAAAAAAAAAAAAAAAAAAAAAAAAAAAAAAAAAAAAAAAAAAAAAAAAAAAAAAAAAAAAAAAAAAAAAAAAAAAAAAAAAAAAAAAAAAAAAAAAAAAAAAAAAAAAAAAAAAAAAAAAAAAAAAAAAAAAAAAAAAAAAAAAAAAAAAAAAAAAAAAAAAAAAAAAAAAAAAAAAAAAAAAAAAAAAAAAAAAAAAAAAAAAAAAAAAAAAAAAAAAAAAAAAAAAAAAAAAAAAAAAAAAAAAAAAAAAAAAAAAAAAAAAAAAAAAAAAAAAAAAAAAAAAAAAAAAAAAAAAAAAAAAAAAAAAAAAAAAAAAAAAAAAAAAAAAAAAAAAAAAAAAAAAAAAAAAAAAAAAAAAAAAAAAAAAAAAAAAAAAAAAAAAAAAAAAAAAAAAAAAAAAAAAAAAAAAAAAAAAAAAAAAAAAAAAAAAAAAAAAAAAAAAAAAAAAAAAAAAAAAAAAAAAAAAAAAAAAAAAAAAAAAAAAAAAAAAAAAAAAAAAAAAAAAAAAAAAAAAAAAAAAAAAAAAAAAAAAAAAAAAAAAAAAAAAAAAAAAAAAAAAAAAAAAAAAAAAAAAAAAAAAAAAAAAAAAAAAAAAAAAAAAAAAAAAAAAAAAAAAAAAAAAAAAAAAAAAAAAAAAAAAAAAAAAAAAAAAAAAAAAAAAAAAAAAAAAAAAAAAAAAAAAAAAAAAAAAAAAAAAAAAAAAAAAAAAAAAAAAAAAAAAAAAAAAAAAAAAAAAAAAAAAAAAAAAAAAAAAAAAAAAAAAAAAAAAAAAAAAAAAAAAAAAAAAAAAAAAAAAAAAAAAAAAAAAAAAAAAAAAAAAAAAAAAAAAAAAAAAAAAAAAAAAAAAAAAAAAAAAAAAAAAAAAAAAAAAAAAAAAAAAAAAAAAAAAAAAAAAAAAAAAAAAAAAAAAAAAAAAAAAAAAAAAAAAAAAAAAAAAAAAAAAAAAAAAAAAAAAAAAAAAAAAAAAAAAAAAAAAAAAAAAAAAAAAAAAAAAAAAAAAAAAAAAAAAAAAAAAAAAAAAAAAAAAAAAAAAAAAAAAAAAAAAAAAAAAAAAAAAAAAAAAAAAAAAAAAAAAAAAAAAAAAAAAAAAAAAAAAAAAAAAAAAAAAAAAAAAAAAAAAAAAAAAAAAAAAAAAAAAAAAAAAAAAAAAAAAAAAAAAAAAAAAAAAAAAAAAAAAAAAAAAAAAAAAAAAAAAAAAAAAAAAAAAAAAAAAAAAAAAAAAAAAAAAAAAAAAAAAAAAAAAAAAAAAAAAAAAAAAAAAAAAAAAAAAAAAAAAAAAAAAAAAAAAAAAAAAAAAAAAAAAAAAAAAAAAAAAAAAAAAAAAAAAAAAAAAAAAAAAAAAAAAAAAAAAAAAAAAAAAAAAAAAAAAAAAAAAAAAAAAAAAAAAAAAAAAAAAAAAAAAAAAAAAAAAAAAAAAAAAAAAAAAAAAAAAAAAAAAAAAAAAAAAAAAAAAAAAAAAAAAAAAAAAAAAAAAAAAAAAAAAAAAAAAAAAAAAAAAAAAAAAAAAAAAAAAAAAAAAAAAAAAAAAAAAAAAAAAAAAAAAAAAAAAAAAAAAAAAAAAAAAAAAAAAAAAAAAAAAAAAAAAAAAAAAAAAAAAAAAAAAAAAAAAAAAAAAAAAAAAAAAAAAAAAAAAAAAAAAAAAAAAAAAAAAAAAAAAAAAAAAAAAAAAAAAAAAAAAAAAAAAAAAAAAAAAAAAAAAAAAAAAAAAAAAAAAAAAAAAAAAAAAAAAAAAAAAAAAAAAAAAAAAAAAAAAAAAAAAAAAAAAAAAAAAAAAAAAAAAAAAAAAAAAAAAAAAAAAAAAAAAAAAAAAAAAAAAAAAAAAAAAAAAAAAAAAAAAAAAAAAAAAAAAAAAAAAAAAAAAAAAAAAAAAAAAAAAAAAAAAAAAAAAAAAAAAAAAAAAAAAAAAAAAAAAAAAAAAAAAAAAAAAAAAAAAAAAAAAAAAAAAAAAAAAAAAAAAAAAAAAAAAAAAAAAAAAAAAAAAAAAAAAAAAAAAAAAAAAAAAAAAAAAAAAAAAAAAAAAAAAAAAAAAAAAAAAAAAAAAAAAAAAAAAAAAAAAAAAAAAAAAAAAAAAAAAAAAAAAAAAAAAAAAAAAAAAAAAAAAAAAAAAAAAAAAAAAAAAAAAAAAAAAAAAAAAAAAAAAAAAAAAAAAAAAAAAAAAAAAAAAAAAAAAAAAAAAAAAAAAAAAAAAAAAAAAAAAAAAAAAAAAAAAAAAAAAAAAAAAAAAAAAAAAAAAAAAAAAAAAAAAAAAAAAAAAAAAAAAAAAAAAAAAAAAAAAAAAAAAAAAAAAAAAAAAAAAAAAAAAAAAAAAAAAAAAAAAAAAAAAAAAAAAAAAAAAAAAAAAAAAAAAAAAAAAAAAAAAAAAAAAAAAAAAAAAAAAAAAAAAAAAAAAAAAAAAAAAAAAAAAAAAAAAAAAAAAAAAAAAAAAAAAAAAAAAAAAAAAAAAAAAAAAAAAAAAAAAAAAAAAAAAAAAAAAAAAAAAAAAAAAAAAAAAAAAAAAAAAAAAAAAAAAAAAAAAAAAAAAAAAAAAAAAAAAAAAAAAAAAAAAAAAAAAAAAAAAAAAAAAAAAAAAAAAAAAAAAAAAAAAAAAAAAAAAAAAAAAAAAAAAAAAAAAAAAAAAAAAAAAAAAAAAAAAAAAAAAAAAAAAAAAAAAAAAAAAAAAAAAAAAAAAAAAAAAAAAAAAAAAAAAAAAAAAAAAAAAAAAAAAAAAAAAAAAAAAAAAAAAAAAAAAAAAAAAAAAAAAAAAAAAAAAAAAAAAAAAAAAAAAAAAAAAAAAAAAAAAAAAAAAAAAAAAAAAAAAAAAAAAAAAAAAAAAAAAAAAAAAAAAAAAAAAAAAAAAAAAAAAAAAAAAAAAAAAAAAAAAAAAAAAAAAAAAAAAAAAAAAAAAAAAAAAAAAAAAAAAAAAAAAAAAAAAAAAAAAAAAAAAAAAAAAAAAAAAAAAAAAAAAAAAAAAAAAAAAAAAAAAAAAAAAAAAAAAAAAAAAAAAAAAAAAAAAAAAAAAAAAAAAAAAAAAAAAAAAAAAAAAAAAAAAAAAAAAAAAAAAAAAAAAAAAAAAAAAAAAAAAAAAAAAAAAAAAAAAAAAAAAAAAAAAAAAAAAAAAAAAAAAAAAAAAAAAAAAAAAAAAAAAAAAAAAAAAAAAAAAAAAAAAAAAAAAAAAAAAAAAAAAAAAAAAAAAAAAAAAAAAAAAAAAAAAAAAAAAAAAAAAAAAAAAAAAAAAAAAAAAAAAAAAAAAAAAAAAAAAAAAAAAAAAAAAAAAAAAAAAAAAAAAAAAAAAAAAAAAAAAAAAAAAAAAAAAAAAAAAAAAAAAAAAAAAAAAAAAAAAAAAAAAAAAAAAAAAAAAAAAAAAAAAAAAAAAAAAAAAAAAAAAAAAAAAAAAAAAAAAAAAAAAAAAAAAAAAAAAAAAAAAAAAAAAAAAAAAAAAAAAAAAAAAAAAAAAAAAAAAAAAAAAAAAAAAAAAAAAAAAAAAAAAAAAAAAAAAAAAAAAAAAAAAAAAAAAAAAAAAAAAAAAAAAAAAAAAAAAAAAAAAAAAAAAAAAAAAAAAAAAAAAAAAAAAAAAAAAAAAAAAAAAAAAAAAAAAAAAAAAAAAAAAAAAAAAAAAAAAAAAAAAAAAAAAAAAAAAAAAAAAAAAAAAAAAAAAAAAAAAAAAAAAAAAAAAAAAAAAAAAAAAAAAAAAAAAAAAAAAAAAAAAAAAAAAAAAAAAAAAAAAAAAAAAAAAAAAAAAAAAAAAAAAAAAAAAAAAAAAAAAAAAAAAAAAAAAAAAAAAAAAAAAAAAAAAAAAAAAAAAAAAAAAAAAAAAAAAAAAAAAAAAAAAAAAAAAAAAAAAAAAAAAAAAAAAAAAAAAAAAAAAAAAAAAAAAAAAAAAAAAAAAAAAAAAAAAAAAAAAAAAAAAAAAAAAAAAAAAAAAAAAAAAAAAAAAAAAAAAAAAAAAAAAAAAAAAAAAAAAAAAAAAAAAAAAAAAAAAAAAAAAAAAAAAAAAAAAAAAAAAAAAAAAAAAAAAAAAAAAAAAAAAAAAAAAAAAAAAAAAAAAAAAAAAAAAAAAAAAAAAAAAAAAAAAAAAAAAAAAAAAAAAAAAAAAAAAAAAAAAAAAAAAAAAAAAAAAAAAAAAAAAAAAAAAAAAAAAAAAAAAAAAAAAAAAAAAAAAAAAAAAAAAAAAAAAAAAAAAAAAAAAAAAAAAAAAAAAAAAAAAAAAAAAAAAAAAAAAAAAAAAAAAAAAAAAAAAAAAAAAAAAAAAAAAAAAAAAAAAAAAAAAAAAAAAAAAAAAAAAAAAAAAAAAAAAAAAAAAAAAAAAAAAAAAAAAAAAAAAAAAAAAAAAAAAAAAAAAAAAAAAAAAAAAAAAAAAAAAAAAAAAAAAAAAAAAAAAAAAAAAAAAAAAAAAAAAAAAAAAAAAAAAAAAAAAAAAAAAAAAAAAAAAAAAAAAAAAAAAAAAAAAAAAAAAAAAAAAAAAAAAAAAAAAAAAAAAAAAAAAAAAAAAAAAAAAAAAAAAAAAAAAAAAAAAAAAAAAAAAAAAAAAAAAAAAAAAAAAAAAAAAAAAAAAAAAAAAAAAAAAAAAAAAAAAAAAAAAAAAAAAAAAAAAAAAAAAAAAAAAAAAAAAAAAAAAAAAAAAAAAAAAAAAAAAAAAAAAAAAAAAAAAAAAAAAAAAAAAAAAAAAAAAAAAAAAAAAAAAAAAAAAAAAAAAAAAAAAAAAAAAAAAAAAAAAAAAAAAAAAAAAAAAAAAAAAAAAAAAAAAAAAAAAAAAAAAAAAAAAAAAAAAAAAAAAAAAAAAAAAAAAAAAAAAAAAAAAAAAAAAAAAAAAAAAAAAAAAAAAAAAAAAAAAAAAAAAAAAAAAAAAAAAAAAAAAAAAAAAAAAAAAAAAAAAAAAAAAAAAAAAAAAAAAAAAAAAAAAAAAAAAAAAAAAAAAAAAAAAAAAAAAAAAAAAAAAAAAAAAAAAAAAAAAAAAAAAAAAAAAAAAAAAAAAAAAAAAAAAAAAAAAAAAAAAAAAAAAAAAAAAAAAAAAAAAAAAAAAAAAAAAAAAAAAAAAAAAAAAAAAAAAAAAAAAAAAAAAAAAAAAAAAAAAAAAAAAAAAAAAAAAAAAAAAAAAAAAAAAAAAAAAAAAAAAAAAAAAAAAAAAAAAAAAAAAAAAAAAAAAAAAAAAAAAAAAAAAAAAAAAAAAAAAAAAAAAAAAAAAAAAAAAAAAAAAAAAAAAAAAAAAAAAAAAAAAAAAAAAAAAAAAAAAAAAAAAAAAAAAAAAAAAAAAAAAAAAAAAAAAAAAAAAAAAAAAAAAAAAAAAAAAAAAAAAAAAAAAAAAAAAAAAAAAAAAAAAAAAAAAAAAAAAAAAAAAAAAAAAAAAAAAAAAAAAAAAAAAAAAAAAAAAAAAAAAAAAAAAAAAAAAAAAAAAAAAAAAAAAAAAAAAAAAAAAAAAAAAAAAAAAAAAAAAAAAAAAAAAAAAAAAAAAAAAAAAAAAAAAAAAAAAAAAAAAAAAAAAAAAAAAAAAAAAAAAAAAAAAAAAAAAAAAAAAAAAAAAAAAAAAAAAAAAAAAAAAAAAAAAAAAAAAAAAAAAAAAAAAAAAAAAAAAAAAAAAAAAAAAAAAAAAAAAAAAAAAAAAAAAAAAAAAAAAAAAAAAAAAAAAAAAAAAAAAAAAAAAAAAAAAAAAAAAAAAAAAAAAAAAAAAAAAAAAAAAAAAAAAAAAAAAAAAAAAAAAAAAAAAAAAAAAAAAAAAAAAAAAAAAAAAAAAAAAAAAAAAAAAAAAAAAAAAAAAAAAAAAAAAAAAAAAAAAAAAAAAAAAAAAAAAAAAAAAAAAAAAAAAAAAAAAAAAAAAAAAAAAAAAAAAAAAAAAAAAAAAAAAAAAAAAAAAAAAAAAAAAAAAAAAAAAAAAAAAAAAAAAAAAAAAAAAAAAAAAAAAAAAAAAAAAAAAAAAAAAAAAAAAAAAAAAAAAAAAAAAAAAAAAAAAAAAAAAAAAAAAAAAAAAAAAAAAAAAAAAAAAAAAAAAAAAAAAAAAAAAAAAAAAAAAAAAAAAAAAAAAAAAAAAAAAAAAAAAAAAAAAAAAAAAAAAAAAAAAAAAAAAAAAAAAAAAAAAAAAAAAAAAAAAAAAAAAAAAAAAAAAAAAAAAAAAAAAAAAAAAAAAAAAAAAAAAAAAAAAAAAAAAAAAAAAAAAAAAAAAAAAAAAAAAAAAAAAAAAAAAAAAAAAAAAAAAAAAAAAAAAAAAAAAAAAAAAAAAAAAAAAAAAAAAAAAAAAAAAAAAAAAAAAAAAAAAAAAAAAAAAAAAAAAAAAAAAAAAAAAAAAAAAAAAAAAAAAAAAAAAAAAAAAAAAAAAAAAAAAAAAAAAAAAAAAAAAAAAAAAAAAAAAAAAAAAAAAAAAAAAAAAAAAAAAAAAAAAAAAAAAAAAAAAAAAAAAAAAAAAAAAAAAAAAAAAAAAAAAAAAAAAAAAAAAAAAAAAAAAAAAAAAAAAAAAAAAAAAAAAAAAAAAAAAAAAAAAAAAAAAAAAAAAAAAAAAAAAAAAAAAAAAAAAAAAAAAAAAAAAAAAAAAAAAAAAAAAAAAAAAAAAAAAAAAAAAAAAAAAAAAAAAAAAAAAAAAAAAAAAAAAAAAAAAAAAAAAAAAAAAAAAAAAAAAAAAAAAAAAAAAAAAAAAAAAAAAAAAAAAAAAAAAAAAAAAAAAAAAAAAAAAAAAAAAAAAAAAAAAAAAAAAAAAAAAAAAAAAAAAAAAAAAAAAAAAAAAAAAAAAAAAAAAAAAAAAAAAAAAAAAAAAAAAAAAAAAAAAAAAAAAAAAAAAAAAAAAAAAAAAAAAAAAAAAAAAAAAAAAAAAAAAAAAAAAAAAAAAAAAAAAAAAAAAAAAAAAAAAAAAAAAAAAAAAAAAAAAAAAAAAAAAAAAAAAAAAAAAAAAAAAAAAAAAAAAAAAAAAAAAAAAAAAAAAAAAAAAAAAAAAAAAAAAAAAAAAAAAAAAAAAAAAAAAAAAAAAAAAAAAAAAAAAAAAAAAAAAAAAAAAAAAAAAAAAAAAAAAAAAAAAAAAAAAAAAAAAAAAAAAAAAAAAAAAAAAAAAAAAAAAAAAAAAAAAAAAAAAAAAAAAAAAAAAAAAAAAAAAAAAAAAAAAAAAAAAAAAAAAAAAAAAAAAAAAAAAAAAAAAAAAAAAAAAAAAAAAAAAAAAAAAAAAAAAAAAAAAAAAAAAAAAAAAAAAAAAAAAAAAAAAAAAAAAAAAAAAAAAAAAAAAAAAAAAAAAAAAAAAAAAAAAAAAAAAAAAAAAAAAAAAAAAAAAAAAAAAAAAAAAAAAAAAAAAAAAAAAAAAAAAAAAAAAAAAAAAAAAAAAAAAAAAAAAAAAAAAAAAAAAAAAAAAAAAAAAAAAAAAAAAAAAAAAAAAAAAAAAAAAAAAAAAAAAAAAAAAAAAAAAAAAAAAAAAAAAAAAAAAAAAAAAAAAAAAAAAAAAAAAAAAAAAAAAAAAAAAAAAAAAAAAAAAAAAAAAAAAAAAAAAAAAAAAAAAAAAAAAAAAAAAAAAAAAAAAAAAAAAAAAAAAAAAAAAAAAAAAAAAAAAAAAAAAAAAAAAAAAAAAAAAAAAAAAAAAAAAAAAAAAAAAAAAAAAAAAAAAAAAAAAAAAAAAAAAAAAAAAAAAAAAAAAAAAAAAAAAAAAAAAAAAAAAAAAAAAAAAAAAAAAAAAAAAAAAAAAAAAAAAAAAAAAAAAAAAAAAAAAAAAAAAAAAAAAAAAAAAAAAAAAAAAAAAAAAAAAAAAAAAAAAAAAAAAAAAAAAAAAAAAAAAAAAAAAAAAAAAAAAAAAAAAAAAAAAAAAAAAAAAAAAAAAAAAAAAAAAAAAAAAAAAAAAAAAAAAAAAAAAAAAAAAAAAAAAAAAAAAAAAAAAAAAAAAAAAAAAAAAAAAAAAAAAAAAAAAAAAAAAAAAAAAAAAAAAAAAAAAAAAAAAAAAAAAAAAAAAAAAAAAAAAAAAAAAAAAAAAAAAAAAAAAAAAAAAAAAAAAAAAAAAAAAAAAAAAAAAAAAAAAAAAAAAAAAAAAAAAAAAAAAAAAAAAAAAAAAAAAAAAAAAAAAAAAAAAAAAAAAAAAAAAAAAAAAAAAAAAAAAAAAAAAAAAAAAAAAAAAAAAAAAAAAAAAAAAAAAAAAAAAAAAAAAAAAAAAAAAAAAAAAAAAAAAAAAAAAAAAAAAAAAAAAAAAAAAAAAAAAAAAAAAAAAAAAAAAAAAAAAAAAAAAAAAAAAAAAAAAAAAAAAAAAAAAAAAAAAAAAAAAAAAAAAAAAAAAAAAAAAAAAAAAAAAAAAAAAAAAAAAAAAAAAAAAAAAAAAAAAAAAAAAAAAAAAAAAAAAAAAAAAAAAAAAAAAAAAAAAAAAAAAAAAAAAAAAAAAAAAAAAAAAAAAAAAAAAAAAAAAAAAAAAAAAAAAAAAAAAAAAAAAAAAAAAAAAAAAAAAAAAAAAAAAAAAAAAAAAAAAAAAAAAAAAAAAAAAAAAAAAAAAAAAAAAAAAAAAAAAAAAAAAAAAAAAAAAAAAAAAAAAAAAAAAAAAAAAAAAAAAAAAAAAAAAAAAAAAAAAAAAAAAAAAAAAAAAAAAAAAAAAAAAAAAAAAAAAAAAAAAAAAAAAAAAAAAAAAAAAAAAAAAAAAAAAAAAAAAAAAAAAAAAAAAAAAAAAAAAAAAAAAAAAAAAAAAAAAAAAAAAAAAAAAAAAAAAAAAAAAAAAAAAAAAAAAAAAAAAAAAAAAAAAAAAAAAAAAAAAAAAAAAAAAAAAAAAAAAAAAAAAAAAAAAAAAAAAAAAAAAAAAAAAAAAAAAAAAAAAAAAAAAAAAAAAAAAAAAAAAAAAAAAAAAAAAAAAAAAAAAAAAAAAAAAAAAAAAAAAAAAAAAAAAAAAAAAAAAAAAAAAAAAAAAAAAAAAAAAAAAAAAAAAAAAAAAAAAAAAAAAAAAAAAAAAAAAAAAAAAAAAAAAAAAAAAAAAAAAAAAAAAAAAAAAAAAAAAAAAAAAAAAAAAAAAAAAAAAAAAAAAAAAAAAAAAAAAAAAAAAAAAAAAAAAAAAAAAAAAAAAAAAAAAAAAAAAAAAAAAAAAAAAAAAAAAAAAAAAAAAAAAAAAAAAAAAAAAAAAAAAAAAAAAAAAAAAAAAAAAAAAAAAAAAAAAAAAAAAAAAAAAAAAAAAAAAAAAAAAAAAAAAAAAAAAAAAAAAAAAAAAAAAAAAAAAAAAAAAAAAAAAAAAAAAAAAAAAAAAAAAAAAAAAAAAAAAAAAAAAAAAAAAAAAAAAAAAAAAAAAAAAAAAAAAAAAAAAAAAAAAAAAAAAAAAAAAAAAAAAAAAAAAAAAAAAAAAAAAAAAAAAAAAAAAAAAAAAAAAAAAAAAAAAAAAAAAAAAAAAAAAAAAAAAAAAAAAAAAAAAAAAAAAAAAAAAAAAAAAAAAAAAAAAAAAAAAAAAAAAAAAAAAAAAAAAAAAAAAAAAAAAAAAAAAAAAAAAAAAAAAAAAAAAAAAAAAAAAAAAAAAAAAAAAAAAAAAAAAAAAAAAAAAAAAAAAAAAAAAAAAAAAAAAAAAAAAAAAAAAAAAAAAAAAAAAAAAAAAAAAAAAAAAAAAAAAAAAAAAAAAAAAAAAAAAAAAAAAAAAAAAAAAAAAAAAAAAAAAAAAAAAAAAAAAAAAAAAAAAAAAAAAAAAAAAAAAAAAAAAAAAAAAAAAAAAAAAAAAAAAAAAAAAAAAAAAAAAAAAAAAAAAAAAAAAAAAAAAAAAAAAAAAAAAAAAAAAAAAAAAAAAAAAAAAAAAAAAAAAAAAAAAAAAAAAAAAAAAAAAAAAAAAAAAAAAAAAAAAAAAAAAAAAAAAAAAAAAAAAAAAAAAAAAAAAAAAAAAAAAAAAAAAAAAAAAAAAAAAAAAAAAAAAAAAAAAAAAAAAAAAAAAAAAAAAAAAAAAAAAAAAAAAAAAAAAAAAAAAAAAAAAAAAAAAAAAAAAAAAAAAAAAAAAAAAAAAAAAAAAAAAAAAAAAAAAAAAAAAAAAAAAAAAAAAAAAAAAAAAAAAAAAAAAAAAAAAAAAAAAAAAAAAAAAAAAAAAAAAAAAAAAAAAAAAAAAAAAAAAAAAAAAAAAAAAAAAAAAAAAAAAAAAAAAAAAAAAAAAAAAAAAAAAAAAAAAAAAAAAAAAAAAAAAAAAAAAAAAAAAAAAAAAAAAAAAAAAAAAAAAAAAAAAAAAAAAAAAAAAAAAAAAAAAAAAAAAAAAAAAAAAAAAAAAAAAAAAAAAAAAAAAAAAAAAAAAAAAAAAAAAAAAAAAAAAAAAAAAAAAAAAAAAAAAAAAAAAAAAAAAAAAAAAAAAAAAAAAAAAAAAAAAAAAAAAAAAAAAAAAAAAAAAAAAAAAAAAAAAAAAAAAAAAAAAAAAAAAAAAAAAAAAAAAAAAAAAAAAAAAAAAAAAAAAAAAAAAAAAAAAAAAACAAAAAAAAAAAAAAAAAAAAAAAAAAAAAAAAAAAAAAAAAAAAAAAAAAAAAAAAAAAAAAAAAAAAAAAAAAAAAAAAAAAAAAAAAAAAAAAAAAAAAAAAAAAAAAAAAAAAAAAAAAAAAAAAAAAAAAAAAAAAAAAAAAAAAAAAAAAAAAAAAAAAAAAAAAAAAAAAAAAAAAAAAAAAAAAAAAAAAAAAAAAAAAAAAAAAAAAAAAAAAAAAAAAAAAAAAAAAAAAAAAAAAAAAAAAAAAAAAAAAAAAAAAAAAAAAAAAAAAAAAAAAAAAAAAAAAAAAAAAAAAAAAAAAAAAAAAAAAAAAAAAAAAAAAAAAAAAAAAAAAAAAAAAAAAAAAAAAAAAAAAAAAAAAAAAAAAAAAAAAAAAAAAAAAAAAAAAAAAAAAAAAAAAAAAAAAAAAAAAAAAAAAAAAAAAAAAAAAAAAAAAAAAAAAAAAAAAAAAAAAAAAAAAAAAAAAAAAAAAAAAAAAAAAAAAAAAAAAAAAAAAAAAAAAAAAAAAAAAAAAAAAAAAAAAAAAAAAAAAAAAAAAAAAAAAAAAAAAAAAAAAAAAAAAAAAAAAAAAAAAAAAAAAAAAAAAAAAAAAAAAAAAAAAAAAAAAAAAAAAAAAAAAAAAAAAAAAAAAAAAAAAAAAAAAAAAAAAAAAAAAAAAAAAAAAAAAAAAAAAAAAAAAAAAAAAAAAAAAAAAAAAAAAAAAAAAAAAAAAAAAAAAAAAAAAAAAAAAAAAAAAAAAAAAAAAAAAAAAAAAAAAAAAAAAAAAAAAAAAAAAAAAAAAAAAAAAAAAAAAAAAAAAAAAAAAAAAAAAAAAAAAAAAAAAAAAAAAAAAAAAAAAAAAAAAAAAAAAAAAAAAAAAAAAAAAAAAAAAAAAAAAAAAAAAAAAAAAAAAAAAAAAAAAAAAAAAAAAAAAAAAAAAAAAAAAAAAAAAAAAAAAAAAAAAAAAAAAAAAAAAAAAAAAAAAAAAAAAAAAAAAAAAAAAAAAAAAAAAAAAAAAAAAAAAAAAAAAAAAAAAAAAAAAAAAAAAAAAAAAAAAAAAAAAAAAAAAAAAAAAAAAAAAAAAAAAAAAAAAAAAAAAAAAAAAAAAAAAAAAAAAAAAAAAAAAAAAAAAAAAAAAAAAAAAAAAAAAAAAAAAAAAAAAAAAAAAAAAAAAAAAAAAAAAAAAAAAAAAAAAAAAAAAAAAAAAAAAAAAAAAAAAAAAAAAAAAAAAAAAAAA
>NW_024427370.1:0-39818 GCF_017639655.2 Falco naumanni
TTAGACTCAGGCTCTTAGGGTTAGGGTTAGACTCAGGCTCTTAGGGTTAGGGTTAGACTCAGGCTCTTAGGGTTAGGGTTAGACTCAGGCTCTTAGGGTTAGGGTTAGACTCAGGCTCTTAGGGTTAGGGTTAGACTCAGGCTCTTAGGGTTAGGGTTAGACTCAGGCTCTTAGGGTTAGGGTTAGACTCAGGCTCTTAGGGTTAGGGTTAGACTCAGGCTCTTAGGGTTAGGGTTAGACTCAGGCTCTTAGGGTTAGGGTTAGACTCAGGCTCTTAGGGTTAGGGTTAGACTCAGGCTCTTAGGGTTAGGGTTAGACTCAGGCTCTTAGGGTTAGGGTTAGACTCAGGCTCTTAGGGTTAGGGTTAGACTCAGGCTCTTAGGGTTAGGGTTAGACTCAGGCTCTTAGGGTTAGGGTTAGACTCAGGCTCTTAGGGTTAGGGTTAGACTCAGGCTCTTAGGGTTAGGGTTAGACTCAGTACTATATATTTGGGTACTGCAGCCGCCCTTTTGGCTGGAGCGCTGCTGCCATCTAGCGAAATATACTTGGGTACTGCAGCCGGCGCTGTTGGTGGAGCGCTGCTGCCATCTAGCGAAATATACTTGGGTACTGCAGCCGGCCCGGTTGGTGGAGCGCTGCTGCCATCTAGCGAAATATATTTGGGTACTGCAGCCGCCCTGTTGGTGGAGCGCTGCTGCCATCTAGCGAAATATATTTGGGTACTGCAGCCGGCCCTGTTGGTGGAGCTCTGCTGCCATCTAGCGAAATATACTTGGGTACTTCAGCCGCCCTTTTGGTGGAGCGCTGCTGCCATCTAGCGAAATGTAATTGGGTACTTCAGCCGCCCTTTTGGTGGAGCGCTGCTGCCATCTAGCGAAATATACTTGGGTACTGCAGCCGCCCGGTTTGTGGAGCGCTGCTGCCATCTAGCGAAATATATTTGGGTACTGCAGCCGCCCTGTTGGTGGAGCGCTGCTGCCATCTAGCGAAATATATTTGGGTACTGCAGCCGGCCCGGTTGGTGGAGCGCTGCTGCCATCTAGCGAAATATATTTGGGTACTGCAGCCGCCCGGTTGGTGGAGCGCTGCTGCCATCTAGCGAAATATATTTGGGTACTGCAGCCGCCCTTTTGGTGGAGCGCTGCTGCCATCTAGCGAAATATATTTGGGTACTGCAGCCGGCGCTGTTGGTGGAGCGCTGCTGCCATCTAGCGAAATATATTTGGGTACTGCAGCCGGCTCTGTTGGTGGAGCGCTGCTGCCATCTAGCGAAATATACTTGGGTACTTCAGCCGGGGTTAGGGTTAGGGTTAAGGTTAGACTGTTAGGGTTAGGGTTAGGGTTAGGGTTAGACTCTTAGGGTTAGACTCTTAGGTTTAGGGTTAGACTCTTAGGGTTAGGGTTAGGGTTAGGGTTAGACTCTTAGGGTTAGGGTTAGACTCAGGCTCTTCGGGTTAGGGTTAGACTCAGGCTCTTAGGGTTAGGGTTAGACTCAGGCTCTTCGGGTTAGGGTTAGACTCAGGCTCTTAGGGTTAGGGTTAGACTCAGGCTCTTAGGGTTAGGGTTAGACTCAGGCTCTTCGGGTTAGGGTTAGACTCAGGCTCTTCGGGTTAGGGTTAGACTCAAGGCTCTTAGGGTTATGGTTAGACTCAGGCTCTTCGGGTTAGGGTTAGACTCAGGCTCTTAGGGTTAGGGTTAGACTCAGGCTCTTATGGTTAGGGTTAGACTCAAGCTCTTAGGGTTAGGGTTAGACTCAGGCTCTTAGGGTTAGGGTTAGACTCAGGCTCTTAGGGTGAGGGTTAGACTCAGGCTCTTAGGGTTAGGGTTAGACTCAGGCTCTTCGGGTTAGGGTTAGACTCAGGCTCTTCGGGTTAGGGTTAGACTCAAGCTCTTAGGGTTAGGGTTAGACTCAGGCTCTTAGGGTTAGGGTTAGACTCAGGCTCTTAGGGTTAGGGTTAGCCTCAGGCTCTTAGGGTTAGGGTTAGACTCAAGCTCTTAGGGTTAGGGTTAGACTCAGGCTCTTAGGGTTAGGGTTAGACTCAGGCTCTTAGGGTTAATGTTAGCCTCAGGCTCTTAGGGTTAGGGTTAGACTCAGGCTCTTAGGGTGAGGGTTAGACTCCGGCTCTTAGGGTTAGCGTTAGACTCAGGCTCTTAGGGTTAGGGTTAGACTCAGGCTCTTAGGGTTAGGGTTAGACTCAGGCTCTTAGGGTGAGGGTTAGACTCAGGCTCTTAGGGTTAGGGTTAGACTCAGGCTCTTAGGGTGAGGGTTAGACTCAGGCTCTTAGGGTTAGGGTTAGACTCAGGCTCTTAGGGTGAGGGTTAGAATCAGGCTCTTAGGGTAAGGGTTAGACTCAGTACTATATATTTGGGTACTGCATCCGCCCTTTTGGTGGAGCGCTGCTGCCATCTACCGAAGTACACTTGGGTACTGCAGCCGGCCCGGTTGGTGGAGCGCTGCTGCCGTCTAGCGAAATATATTTGGGTACTGCAGCCGGCCCTGTTGGTGGAGCTCTGCTGCCATCTAGCGAAATATACTTGGGTACTGCAGCCGCCCTGTTGGTGGAGCGCTGCTGCCATCTAGCGAAATATATTTGGGTACTGCAGCCGGCCCTGTTGGTGGAGCGCTGCTGCCATCTAGCGAAATGTAATTGGGTACTGCAGCCGCCCTTTTGGTGGAGCGCTGCTGCCATCTAGCGAAATATACTTGGGTACTGCAGCCGGCGCTGTTGGTGGAGCGCTGCTGCCATCTAGCGAAATATACTTGGGTACTGCAGCCGGCCCTGTTGGTGGAGCGCTGCTGCCATCTAGCGAAATATACTTGGGTACTGCAGCCGCCCGGTTGGTGGAGCGCTGCTGCCATCTAGCGAAATATACTTGGGTACTTCAGCCGGCCGGTTGGTGGAGCGCTGCTGCCATCTAGCGAAATGTAATTGGGTACTGCAGCCGCACTTTTGGTGGAGCGCTGCTGCCATCTAGCGAAATGTAATTGGGTACTGCAGCCGCCCTTTTGGTGGAGCGCTGCTGCCATCTAGCGAAATATACTTGGGTACTGCAGCCGGCCCTGTTGGTGGAGCGCTGCTGCCATCTAGCGAAATATACTTGGGTACTTCAGCCGGCCGGTTGGTGGAGCGCTGCTGTCATCTAGCGAAATATAATTGGGTACTGCAGCCGCCCGGTTGGTGGAGCGCTGCTGCCATCTAGCGAAATGTAATTGGGTACTGCAGCCGCCCTTTTGGTGGAGCGCTGCTGCCATCTAGCGAAATATATTTGGGTACTGCAGCCGGCGCTGTTGGTGCAGCGCTGCTGCCATCTAGCGAAATATACTTGGGTACTGCAGCCGGCTCTGTTGGTAGAGCGCTGCTGCCATCTAGCGAAATATACTTGGGTACTTCAGCCGGGGTTAGGGTTAGGGTTAGGGTTAGGCTGTTAGGGTTAGGGTTAGGGTTAGGGTTAGACTCTTAGGGTTAGACTCTTAGGGTTAGGGTTAGACTCTTAGGGTTAGGGTTAGGGTTAGGGTTAGACTCTTCGGGTTAGGGTTAGACTCAGGCTCTTAGGGTTAGGGTTAGACTCAGGCTCTTCGGGTTAGGGTTAGACTCAGGCTCTTCGGGTTAGGGTTAGACTCAAGCTCTTAGGGTTAGGGTTAGACTCAGGCTCTTAGGGTTAGGGTTAGACTCAGGCTCTTAGGGTTAGGGTTAGACTCAGGCTCTTAGGGTTAGGGTTAGACTCAGGCTCTTAGGGTTAGGGTTAGACTCAGGCTCTTAGGGTTAGGGTTAGACTCAGGCTCTTAGGGTTAGGGTTAGACTCAGGCTCTTAGGGTTAGGGTTAGACTCAGGCTCTTAGGGTTAGGGTTAGACTCAGGCTCTTAGGGTTAGGGTTAGACTCAGGCTCTTAGGGTGAGGGTTAGACTCAGGCTCTTAGGGTTAGGGTTAGACTCAGGCTCTTAGGGTTAGGGTTAGACTCAGGCTCTTAGGGTTAGGGTTAGACTCAGGCTCTTAGGGTTAGGGTTAGACTCAGGCTCTTAGGGTTAGGGTTAGACTCAGGCTCTTAGGGTGAGGGTTAGACTCAGGCTCTTAGGGTTAGGGTTAGACTCAGGCTCTTAGGGTTAGGGTTAGACTCAGGCTCTTAGGGTTAGGGTTAGACTCAGGCTCTTAGGGTTAGGGTTAGACTCAGGCTCTTAGGGTTAGGGTTAGACTCAGGCTCTTAGGGTTAGGGTTAGACTCAGGCTCTTAGGGTTAGGGTTAGACTCAGGCTCTTAGGGTTAGGGTTAGACTCAGGCTCTTAGGGTTAGGGTTAGACTCAGGCTCTTAGGGTTAGGGTTAGACTCAGGCTCTTAGGGTTAGGGTTAGACTCAGGCTCTTAGGGTTAGGGTTAGACTCAGTACTATATATTTGGGTACTGCAGCCGCCCTTTTGGTGGAGCGCTGCTGCCATCTAGCGAAATATACTTGGGTACTGCAGCCGGCCGCTGTTGGTGGAGCGCTGCTGCCAACTAGGCGAAATATATTTGGGTACTGCAGCCGGCCCGGTTGGTGGAGCGCTGCTGCCATCTAGCGAAATATACTTGGGTACTGCAGCCGGCCGGTTGGTGGAGCGCTGCTGCCATCTAGCGAAATGTAATTGGGTACTGCAGCCGCCCTTTTGGTGGAGCGCTGCTGCCATCTAGCGAAATATATTTGGGTACTGCAGCCGGCGCTGTTGGTGCAGCGCTGCTGCCATCTAGCGAAATAAACTTGGGTACTGCAGCCGGCTCTGTTGGTAGAGCGCTGCTGCCATCTAGCGAAATATACTTGGGTACTTCAGCCGGGGTTAGGGTTAGGGTTAGGGTTAGGCTGTTAGGCTTTAGGGTTAGGGTTAGGGTTAGACTCTTAGGGTTAGACTCTTAGGGTTAGGGTTAGACTCTTAGGGTTAGGGTTAGGGTTAGACTCAGGCTCTTAGGGTTAGGGTTAGACTCAGGCTCTTCGGGTTAGGGTTAGACTCAGGCTCTTAGGGTTAGGGTTAGACTCAGGCTCTTAGGGTTAGGGTTAGACTCAGGCTCTTAGGGTTAGGGTTAGACTCAGGCTCTTAGGGTTAGGGTTAGACTCAGGCTCTTAGGGTTAGGGTTAGACTCAGGCTCTTAGGGTTAGGGTTAGACTCAGGCTCTTAGGGTTAGGGTTAGACTCAGGCTCTTAGGGTTAGGGTTAGACTCAGGCTCTTAGGGTTAGGGTTAGACTCAGGCTCTTAGGGTTAGGGTTAGACTCAGGCTCTTAGGGTTAGGGTTAGACTCAGGCTCTTAGGGTGAGGGTTAGACTCAGGCTCTTAGGGTTAGGGTTAGACTCAGGCTCTTAGGGTTAGGGTTAGACTCAGGCTCTTAGGGTTAGGGTTAGACTCAGGCTCTTAGGGTTAGGGTTAGACTCAGGCTCTTAGGGTTAGGGTTAGACTCAGGCTCTTAGGGTTAGGGTTAGACTCAGGCTCTTAGGGTTAGGGTTAGACTCAGGCTCTTAGGGTTAGGGTTAGACTCAGGCTCTTAGGGTTAGGGTTAGACTCAGGCTCTTAGGGTTAGGGTTAGACTCAGGCTCTTAGGGTTAGGGTTAGACTCAGGCTCTTCGGGTTAGGGTTAGACTCAGGCTCTTAGGGTTAGGGTTAGACTCAGGCTCTTAGGGTTAGGGTTAGACTCAGGCTCTTAGGGTTAGGGTTAGACTCAGGCTCTTAGGGTTAGGGTTAGACTCAGGCTCTTAGGGTTAGGGTTAGACTCAGGCTCTTAGGGTTAGGGTTAGACTCAGGCTCTTAGGGTTAGGGTTAGACTCAGTACTATACATTTGGGTACTGCAGCCGCCCTTTTGGAGGATCGCTGCTGCCATCTAGCGAAATATACTTGGGTACTGCAGCCGGCGCTGTTGGTGGAGCGCTTCTGCCAACAGGCGAAATATATTTGGGTACTGCAGCCGGCCCGGTTGGTGGAGCGCTGCTGCCATCTAGCGAAATATACTTGGGTACTGCAGCCGGCGCTGTTGGTGGAGCGCTGCTGCCATCTAGCGAAATATACTTGGGTACTGCAGCCGGCCCTGTTGGTGGAGCGCTGCTGCCATCTAGCGAAATATATTTGGGTACTGCAGCCGGCCCGGTTGGTGGAGCGCTGCTGCCATCTAGCGAAATATAATTGGGTACTGCAGCCGGCGCTGTTGGTGGAGCGCTGCTGCCATCTAGCGAAATATATTTGGGTACTGCAGCCGGCGCTGTTGGTGGAGCGCTGCTGCCATCTAGCGAAATATATTTGGGTACTGCAGCCGGCTCTGTTGGTGGAGCGCTGCTGCCATCTAGCGAAATATACTTGGGTACTTCAGCCGGGGTTAGGGTTAGGGTTAAGGTTAGACTGTTAGGGTTAGGGTTAGGGTTAGGGTTAGACTCTTAGGGTTAGACTCTTAGGGTTAGGGTTAGACTCTTAGGGTTAGGGTTAGGGTTAGGGTTAGACTCTTAGGGTTAGGGTTAGACTCAGGCTCTTCGGGTTAGGGTTAGACTCAGGCTCTTAGGGTTAGGGTTAGACTCAGGCTCTTAGGGTTAGGGTTAGACTCAGGCTCTTAGGGTGAGGGTTAGACTCAGGCTCTTAGGGTTAGGGTTAGACTCAGGCTCTTAGGGTTAGGGTTAGACTCAGGCTCTTAGGGTTAGGGTTAGACTCAGGCTCTTAGGGTTAGGGTTAGACTCAGGCTCTTAGGGTTAGGGTTAGACTCAGGCTCTTAGGGTTAGGGTTAGACTCAGGCTCTTAGGGTTAGGGTTAGACTCAGGCTCTTAGGGTTAGGGTTAGACTCAGGCTCTTAGGGTTAGGGTTAGACTCAGGCTCTTAGGGTTAGGGTTAGACTCAGGCTCTTAGGGTTAGGGTTAGACTCAGGCTCTTAGGGTTAGGGTTAGACTCAGGCTCTTAGGGTTAGGGTTAGACTCAGGCTCTTAGGGTTAGGGTTAGACTCAGGCTCTTAGGGTTAGGGTTAGACTCAGGCTCTTAGGGTTAGGGTTAGACTCAGGCTCTTAGGGTTAGGGTTAGACTCAGGCTCTTAGGGTTAGGGTTAGACTCAGGCTCTTAGGGTTAGGGTTAGACTCAGGCTCTTAGGGTTAGGGTTAGACTCAGGCTCTTAGGGTTAGGGTTAGACTCAGGCTCTTAGGGTTAGGGTTAGACTCAGGCTCTTAGGGTTAGGGTTAGACTCAGGCTCTTAGGGTTAGGGTTAGACTCAGGCTCTTAGGGTTAGGGTTAGACTCAGGCTCTTAGGGTTAGGGTTAGACTCAGGCTCTTAGGGTTAGGGTTAGACTCAGGCTCTTAGGGTTAGGGTTAGACTCAGGCTCTTAGGGTTAGGGTTAGACTCAGGCTCTTAGGGTTAGGGTTAGACTCAGGCTCTTAGGGTTAGGGTTAGACTCAGGCTCTTAGGGTTAGGGTTAGACTCAGGCTCTTAGGGTTAGGGTTAGACTCAGGCTCTTAGGGTTAGGGTTAGACTCAGGCTCTTAGGGTTAGGGTTAGACTCAGGCTCTTAGGGTTAGGGTTAGCCTCAGGCTCTTAGGGTTAGGGTTAGACTCAGGCTCTTAGGGTTAGGGTTAGACTCAGTACTATATATTTGGGTACTGCAGCCGCCCTTTTGGTGGAGCGCTGCTGCCATCTAGCGAAATATACGTGGGTACTGCAGCCGGCGCTGTTGGTGGAGCGCTTCTGCCATCTAGGCGAAATATACTTTGGGTACTGCAGCCGGCCCGGTTGGTGGAGCGCTGCTGCCATCTAGCGAAATATACTTGGGTACTGCAGCCGGCGCTATTGGTGGAGCGCTGCTGCCATCTAGCGAAATATAATTGGGTACTTCAGCCGGCCCTGTTGGTGGAGCGCTGCTGCCATCTAGCGAAATGTAATTGGGTACTGCAGCCGCCCTTTTGGTGGAGCGCTGCTGCCATCTAGCGAAATGTGATTGGGTACTGCAGCCGCCCTTTTGGTGGAGCGCTGCTGCCATCTAGCGAAATATATTTGGGTACTGCAGCCGGCCCGGTTGGTGGAGCGCTGCTGCCATCTAGCGAAATATACTTGGGTACTGCAGCCGGCGCTGTTGGTGGAGCGCTGCTGCCATCTAGCGAAATATATTTGGGTACTGCAGCCGGCCGGTTGGTGGAGCGCTGCTGCCATCTAGCGAAATATACTTGGGTACTGCAGCCGGCGCTGTTGGTGGAGCGCTGCTGCCATCTAGCGAAATATATTTGGGTACTGCAGCCGGCGCTGTTGGTGGAGCGCTGCTGCCATCTAGCGAAATATATTTGGGTACTGCAGCCGGCTCTGTTGGTGGAGCGCTGCTGCCATCTAGCGAAATATACTTGGGTACTTCAGCCGGGGTTAGGGTTAGGGTTAAGGTTAGACTGTTAGGGTTAGGGTTAGGGTTAGGGTTAGACTCTTAGGGTTAGACTCTTAGGGTTAGGGTTAGACTCTTAGGGTTAGGGTTAGGGTTAGACTCAGGCTCTTAGGGTTAGGGTTAGACTCAGGCTCTTAGGGTTAGGGTTAGACTCAGGCTCTTAGGGTTAGGGTTAGACTCAGGCTCTTAGGGTTAGGGTTAGACTCAGGCTCTTCGGGTTAGGGTTAGACTCAGGCTCTTAGGGTTAGGGTTAGACTCAGGCTCTTCGGGTTAGGGTTAGACTCAGGCTCTTAGGGTGAGGGTTAGACTCAGGCTCTTAGGGTTAGGGTTAGACTCAGGCTCTTAGGGTTAGCGTTAGACTCAGGCTCTTAGGGTTAGGGTTAGACTCAGGCTCTTAGGGTGAGGGTTAGACTCAGGCTCTTAGGGTTAGGGTTAGACTCAGGCTCTTCGGGTTAGGGTTAGACTCAGGCTCTTAGGGTGAGGGTTAGACTCAGGCTCTTAGGGTTAGGGTTAGACTCAGGCTCTTAGGGT
Source organism: Falco naumanni (assembly GCF_017639655.2). Lineage (NCBI taxonomy): Eukaryota > Metazoa > Chordata > Aves > Falconiformes > Falconidae > Falco > Falco naumanni. Next base: position 8,879 of record NW_024427370.1, read on the forward strand.
TAGGGTTAGACTCAGGCTCTTAGGGTGAGGGTTAGACTCAGGCTCTTAGGGTTAGGGTTAGACTCAGGCTCTTAGGGTTAGGGTTAGACTCAGGCTCTTAGGGTGAGGGTTAGACTCAGGCTCTTAGGGTTAGGGTTAGACTCAGTTGGGTTTTGGGGCTCCCGGATGGGTTCTACTGGTCTCAGTTGGGTTTTGAGGCTCTCGGTTGGGTTCCACTGGTCCCAGTTGGCTTTTGGGGCTCCTAGTTGGGTTTTGGGGCTCCTGGTTGGGATCTACTGGTCCCAGTTGGGTTTCGGGGCTCCCAGTTGGGTTCTACTGGTCCCAGTTGGGTTCTGGGACTCCCGGTTGGGTTCTACTGGTCCCAGTTGGCTTTTGGAGTTCTCAGTTGGGTTTGGGGGCTCCCGTTTGGGTTCTACTGGTCCCAGTTGGGTTTTGGGGTATCCTGGTTGGGTTCTACTGGTCCCAGTTGGGTTTTGGGGCTCCCGGTTGTGTTCTACTGGTCCCAGTTGGCTTTTGGGCTCCTAGTTTGGTTTTGGGGCTCCCGGTTGGGTTCTACTGGTCCTAGTTGGGTTTTGGGGCTCCCGGTTGGGTTCTACTGGTCCCAGTTGGTTTTTGGGGCTCCTCGTTTTGTTTTGGGGCTCGCAGTTGGGTTCTACTGGTCCCACTTGGGTTTTGGGGCTCGCAGTTGTGTTCTACTGGTTCCAGTTGGGTTTTGGGGCTCCTGGTTGGGTTCTATTGGTCCCAGTTGGGTTTTGGGGCTCCCGGTTGGGTTCTACTGGTCCCAGTTGGGTTTTGGGGCTCCCGGTTGGGTTCTACTGGTCTCAGTTGGGTTTTGGGGCTCCCGGTTGGGTTCTACTGGTCCCAGTTGGCTTTTGGGGCTCATAGTTTGATTTTGGGGCTCCTGGTTGGGTTCTACTGGTCCCAGTTTTCTTTTGGGGCTCCTAGTTTGATTTTGGGGCTCCTGGTTGGGTTCTACTGGTCCCAGTTGGGTTTTGGGGCTCCTGGTTGGGTTCTACTGGTCCCAGTTGGGTTTTGGGGCTCCCTGTTGGGTTCTACTGGTCCCAGTTGGGTTTCGGGGCTCCCGGTTGTGTTCTACTGGTCCCAGTTGGGTTTTGGGGATCTCAGTTGGGTTCTACTGGTCCCAGTTGGGTTTTGGGCCACCTGGTTGGGTTCTACTGGTCCCAGTTGGGTTTTGGGGCTCCCAGTTGGGTTCTACTGGTCCCAGTTGGGTCTTGGGGCTCCTAGTTTGGTTTTGGGGCTCCCAGTTGGGTTCTACTAGTCCCAGTTGGGTTTTGGAGCTCGCAGTTGGGTTCTACTGGTCCCAGTTGGGTTTTGGGGCTCCCGGTTGGGTTCTACTGGTCCCAGTTGGGTTTTGGGGCTCTCAGTTGGGTTCTACTGGTCCCAGTTGGGTTTTGGGACTCCCGGTTGGGTTCTACTGGTCCCAGTTGGGTTTTGGGGCTCCCGGTTGGGTTCTACTGGTCCCAGTTGGCGTTTGGGGCTCCCAGTTTTTTTCTACTGGTCCCAGTTGGGTTTTGGGGCTCCCAGTTGGGTTCTACTGGTCCCAGTTGGATTTTGGGGCTCCTAGTTTGATTTTGGGGCTCCCAGTTGGGTTCTACTGGTCCCAGTTGGGTTTTGAGGCTCCCTGTTGGGTTCTACTGGTCCCAGTTGGATTTTGGGGCTCATAGTTTGGTTTGGGGGCTCCCAGTTGGGTTCTACTGGTCCCAGTTGGGTTTTGGGGCTCCCGGTTGTGTTCTACTGGTCCCAGTTGGCTTTTGGGGATCTCAGTTGGGTTCTACTGGTCCCAGTTGGCTTGTAGGCTCCTAGTTGGTTTTTGGGGCTCCTGGTTGGGTTCTACTAGTCCCAGTTGGGTTTTGGGGCTCGCAGTTGGGTCCTACTGGTCCCAGTTGGGTTTTAGGGCTCGCAGTTGGTTTCTAGTGGTCCCAGTTGGGTTTTGGGGCTCCCGGTTGGGTCCTACTGGTCCCAGTTGGGTTTTGGGGCTCTCGGTTGTGTTCTACTGGTCTCAGTTGGCTTTTGAGGCTCTCGGTTGGGTTCTACTGGTCCCAGTTGCCTTTTGGGCTCCTAGTTTGGTTTTGGGGCTCCCGGTTGGGTTCTACTGGTCCCAGTTGGCTTTTGAGGCTCCCGGTTGTGTTCTACTGGTCTCAGTTGGGTTTTGAGGCTCCCGGTTGGGATCTACTGGTACCAGTTGGGTTTTGGGGCTCCCGGTTGGGTTGTACTGGTCCCAGTTGGGTTTTGGGGCTCCTAGATTGGTTTTGGGGCTCCTGGTTGGGTTCTACTGGTCCCAGTTGGGTTTTGGGGCTCCCGGTTGGGTCCTACTGGTCCCAGTTGGCTTTTGGGGCTCCTAGTTTGATTTTGGGGCTCCCAGTTGGGTTCTACTGGTCCCAGTTGGGTTTTGAGGGTCCCGGTTGGGTTCTACTGGTCCCAGTTGGCTTTTGGGGCTCATAGTTTGGTTTGGGGGCTCCCAGTTGGGTTCTACTGGTCCCAGTTGGGTTTTGAGGCTCCCGGTTGGGTTCTACTGGTCCCAGTTGGCTTTTGGGGATCTCAGTTGGGTTCTACTGGTCCCAGTTGGCTTGTAGGCTCCCAGTTGGTTTTTGGGGCTCCTGGTTGGGTTCTACTAGTCCCAGTTGGGTTTTGGGGCTCGCAGTTGGGTCCTACTGGTCCCAGTTGCGTTTTGGGGCTCGCAGTTGTTTTCTACTGGTCCCAGTTGGGTTTTGGGGCACCTGATTGGTTTCTAGTGGTCCCAGTTGGGTTTTGGGGCTCCCGGTTGGGTTCTACTGGTCCCAGTTGGGTTTTGGGGCTCCCGGTTGGGTTCTACTGGTCCCAGTTGGCGTTTGGGGCTCCCAGTTTTTTTCTACTGGTCCCAGTTGGGTTTTGGGGCTCCCGGTTGGGTTCTACTGGTCCCAGTTGGGTTTTGGGGCTCCCGGTTGGGTTCTACTGGTCCCAGTTGGCTTTTGGGCTCCTAGTTTGGTTTTGGGGCTCCCGGTTGGGTTCTACTGGTCCCAGTTGGCTTTTGAGGCTCTCGGTTGGGTTCTACTAGTCCCAGTTGGCTTTTGGGCTCCTAGTTTGGTTTTGGGGCTCCCGGTTGGGTTCTACTGGTCCCAGTTGGCTTTTGGGCTCCTAGTTTGGTTTTGGGGCTCCCGGTTGGGTTCTACTGGTCCCAGTTGGCTTTTGAGGCTCCCGGTTGGGATCTACTGGTCCCAGTTGGTTTTTGGGGCTCCTCGTTTTGTTTTGGGGCTCGCAGTTGGGTTCTACTGGTCCCACTTGGGTTTTGGGGCTCGCAGTTGTGTTCTACTGGTTCCAGTTGGGTTTTGGGGCTCCTGGTTGGGTTCTATTGGTCCCAGTTGGGTTTTGGGGCTCCCGGTTGGGTTCTACTGGTCCCAGTTGGGTTTTGGGGCTCCCGGTTGGGTTCTACTGGTCCCAGTTGGGTTTTGGGGCTCATAGTTTGGTTTTGGGGCTCCCAGTTGGGTTCTACTGGTCCCAGTTGGCTTTTGGGGCTCCCGGTTGGGTTCTACTGGTCCCAGTTTTCTTTTGGGGCTCCCGGTTGGGTCCTACTGGTCCCAGTTGGGTTTTGGGGCTCCCGGTTGGGTTCTACTTGTCCCATTTGGGTTTTGGGGCTCCTGGTTGGGTTCTACTGGTCCCAGTTGGATTTTGGGGCTCCTAGTTTGATTTTGGGGCTCCCAGTTGGGTGCTACTGGTACCAGTTGGGTTTTGGGGCTCCTGGTTGGGTTCTACTGGTCCCAGTTGGGTTTTGGGGTTCCCAGTTGGGTTCTACTGGTCCCAGTTGGGTTTTGGGGCTCCCAGTTGGGTTCTACTGGTCCCAGTTGGGTTTTGGGGCTCCCGGTTGGGTTCTACTGGTCCCAGTTGGCTTTTGGGGTTCTCGGTTGGGTTCTGCTGGTCCCAGTTGGCTTTTGGGGCTCCTGGTTTGATTTTGGGGCTCCCGGTTGGGTTCTACTTGTCCCAGTTGGGTTTTGTGGCTCCCGGTTGTGTTCTACTGGTCCCAGTTGGGTTTTGGGGCTCGCAGTTGGGTTCTACTAGTCCCACTTGGGTTTTGGGGCTCCCGGTTGGGTTCTACTGGTCCCAGTTGGGTTTCGGGGCTCTCAGTTGGGTTCTATTGGTCCCAGTTGGGTTTGGGGGCTCCCAGATGGGTTCTACTGGTCCCAGTTGGCTTTTGGGGCTCCCAGTTGGGTTCTACTTGTCCCAGTTGGGTTTTGGGGCTCCTGGTTGGGTTCTACTAGTCCCAGTTGGGTTTTGGGGCTCCCTGTTGGGTTCTACTGGTCCCAGTTGGGTTTTGGGGCTCCCGGTTGTGTTCTACTGGTCCCAGTTGGCTTTTGGGCTCCTAGTTTGGTTTTGGGGCTCCCGGTTGGGTTCTACTGGTCCTAGTTGGGTTTTGGGGCTCCCGGTTGGGATCTACTGGTCCCATTTGGTTTTTGGGGCTCCTCGTTTTGTTTTGGGGCTCGCAGTTGGGTTCTACTGGTCCCACTTGGGTTTTGGGGCTCGCAGTTGTGTTCTACTGGTTCCAGTTGGGTTTTGGGGCTCCTGGTTGGGTTCTATTGGTCCCAGTTGGGTTTTGGGGCTCCCGGTTGGGTTCTACTGGTCCCAGTTGGGTTTTGGGGCTCCCAGTTGGGTTCTACTGGTCTCAGTTGGGTTTTGGGGCTCCCGGTTGGGTTCTACTGGTCCCAGTTGGCTTTTGGGGCTCATAGTTTGGTTTTGGGGCTCCCCGTTGGGTTCTACTGGTCCCAGTTGGCTTTTGGGGCTCCCGGTTGGGTTCTACTGGTCCCAGTTTTCTTTTGGGGCTCCCGGTTGGGTCCTACTGGTCCCAGTTGGGTTTTGGGGCTCCCGGTTGGGTTCTACTGGTCCCAGTTGGGTTTTGGGGCTTCTGGTTGGGTTCTACTGGTCCCAGTTGGATTTTGGGGCTCCTAGTTTGATTTTGGGGCTCCCAGTTGGGTGCTACTGGTCCCAGTTGGGTTTTGGGGCTCCCGGTTGTGTTCTACTGGTCCCAGTTGGGTTTTGGGGCTCCCAGTTGGGTTCTACTGGTCCCAGTTGGGTTTTGGGGCTCCTGGTTGGGTTCTACTGGTCCCAGTTGTGTTTTGGGGCTCCCTGTTGGGTTCTACTGGTCCCAGTTGGGTTTCGGGGCTCCCGGTTGTGTTCTACTGGTCCCAGTTGGGTTTTGGGGATCTCAGTTGGGTTCTACTGGTCCCAGTTGGGTTTTGGGGCTCGCAGTTGGGTTCTACTAGTCCCAGTTGGGTTTTGGGGCTCCCAGATGGGTTCTACTGGTCCCAGTTGGGTTTTGGGGCTCCCAGTTGGGTTCTACTGGTCCCAGTTGGGTCTTGGGGCGCCTAGTTTGGTTTTGGGGCTCCTGGTTGGGTTCTACTGGTCCCAGTTGTGTTTTGGGGCTCCCGTTTGGGTTCTTTTTTCCACACGTTGCTCTGTGCGAATGACATTTTAGCAGCCAGTTGTGGGTGGTGGAAATCTGCTTGGTGAGCTTCTCCCTGTAGAGGAGTGAAGGCAGTGGGTTGATTAGCATTGATAACATGCAGCTGTGGCCTTGCCGCAGAGGCAGTGGGTTGATTGACATGGGCGATGTGCAGGTGTAGCTGGTTCCTGCTAAGTGGTTAAATAGCCCTGTGGCTTGTGGGAGAGGGTGTCAGATGGAGGAGGAGCAGTGTGGTCTGGCTGCTGGGGGAAGGTGCTACAGCACTGGCAGTAGAATACGGTCAACGGTAAGGCTTTGTTGTGGTCTGCTAGTTTGATAGCACTGCAACGTGTCCCCAGCAAAGAGTTTGGGGTAGAAATGAATGATTATTCTTTGCTCGAAATGTGATACTGTTTAGGGAAGAAACATGCCTCGCTCTGACAAGTGAACAATTGGCTCTGTAGATGCCACAGTATTTACTTGTACAGGTTCTCGTGTGGCACAGGTCTGCTCTCACTGAACTCCAGGCTGAAGAGGTAATTTCCCCTGTCTCAACCCTACCCCACTGAGCCCTTCCCAGAGGCGGGTTTCCTTCTTTAACAGCCTTTGAGCAGTGATAATCAAGGTGCCCTGCTTCCAAGTCTTTGCCTAGCAGACTGTGTCACCGCAGTCCTTGCCTTGAAGTTAACAGGATTAAGGATCTGTACAAGGTGTCTGTGCGCATTCCCCCGGACAACGAGAAGAGCAACCTGATCAGAATTGAAGGAGTCCCACAGGCCAAGAAAGAGCTGCTGGAACTTGCTTCCTGTATGGTGAGTGAGTAGGATGTGATGTTTGGGAGACTGCAGGGTTTGGGCTCTTGTGTTCCCTTCTAACCTTCTGGTGCGGGTGTGTGCCCCTTGCCCACTGAGCACTTGGATCTCATGACAAGTGCAAGTTCCTCTTCACAAATGTCTTCCTCTGTTCCCTCGGGTAGCCCTTCTCTGTCAATGCAGAGTGAATTTTGTCTAGAGAAAAGAGGGACGGTGCTGGCAAGTAAACTGTCGGGCAGCAAACCGCTAAGTAAAAGTAGATGGCTCTCCAGCTGAACACTCAGCGTGCCCTCTGTTCCCATCAGGAAAATGAACGCACTGCGGACCTAATCATTGGGCAGAAGGGTGAGCGGATCTGGGAAATCCGGGAGCAATTCCCAGAGGTAAGGCTTGTTAGGAGATGAGGAATCCAGAGGGGTTATTTCCTACGTGGGTAGCAGGCCTGTCGTCACAGAAGCCGTAACTTTAGTGGCTCTGTAGCGCAAGTGCCTGAGAAGATAGTTCTTCTAGCCAGAGGCCACTAACACGGTTACCCTTTTCTGAATGGGAAAAGGGGATGTGTAGGATCCCCCCAACCTTTGCATGTGTCTGACACAAGGGTTCTTGATTTTACTTGAGCTAGCTATAAATGACCACGCCTGCATTAATTTTTTTGGTGCAGAGAGGGAAGGATTCTCTTTGTTATAGCTGGAGAGGCATATAAGTAAGTCTTTTTGATGTTTCATGAGCACAATGCTCTCCTCTCAAAGCAGAGGAATGCTTGTGCTCTGCTTAATAGCAGAAGTGCTTGTAGCTGACCGCTGGTGAGTCAGTGCCAATACTGGCAGTAGGCAGTTACTTAGGGCACGAGACAGAAGCGGTGGCCTGTCCTACCTGGCCCTATATAATATAATATATAATATTGTACATACATACTTGTATATATATTAAAAATATAATTCTTTTTAGATCAACGGGATGGATTACGCAATAATCAAGGTTGACCACCAATTCCACTGACCCCTCATTGGCAAGAACGGAGCTAACAGTAAGTGGAGTGCCTTTCCAGTCCTTCCCATGCCCACGCTCTTCGTGTTTAGTAGAGCGTATCAGGGGCTCTGTAGCTCACTCAGTGTGCTGTCTCCATCACATTTCCTCTGCTTTTCTGGAGTGGTGGTGGTACAAGGAGAGAAATGGACCGTGAGGCCTTGTGATGGCTTTAACGTGTGAAAGTACCCTGGGAGCCTGAATAGTAGTGGAATTACTTTGATGTGTCCTGGAGGAATTTATTTTTTTTTTTCCCCCACACGTTGGTCTGTGCGAATGACATTTTAGCAGCCAGTTGTGGGTGGTGGAAATCTGCTTGGTGAGCTTCTCCCTGTAGAGGAGTGAAGGCAGTGGGTTGATTAGCATTGATAACATGCAGCTGTGGCCTTGCCTCAGAGGCAGTGGGTTGATTGACATGGGCGATGTGCAGGTGTAGCTGGTTCCTGCTAAGTGGTTAAATAGCCCTGTGGCTTGTGGGAGAGGGTGTCAGATGGAGGAGGAGCAGTGTGGTCTGGCTGCTGGGGGAAGGTGCTACAGCACTGGCAGTAGAATACGGTCAACGGTAAGGCTTTGTTGTGGTCTGCTAGTTTGATAGCACTGCAACGTGTCCCCAGCAAAGAGTTTGGGGTAGAAATGAATGATTATTCTTTGCTCGAAATGTGATACTGTTTAGGGAAGAAACATGCCTCGCTCTGACAAGTGAACAATTGGCTCTGTAGATGCCACAGTATTTACTTGTACAGGTTCTCGTGTGGCACAGGTCTGCTCTCACTGAACTCCAGGCTGAAGAGGTAATTTCCCCTGTCTCAACCCTACCCCACTGAGCCCTTCCCAGAGGCGGGTTTCCTTCTTTAACAGCCTTTGAGCAGTGATAATCAAGGTGCCCTGCTTCCAAGTCTTTGCCTAGCAGACTGTGTCACCGCAGTCCTTGCCTTGAAGTTAACAGGATTAAGGATCTGTACAAGGTGTCTGTGCGCATTCCCCCGGACAACGAGAAGAGCAACCTGATCAGAATTGAAGGAGTCCCACAGGCCAAGAAAGAGCTGCTGGAACTTGCTTCCTGTATGGTGAGTGAGTAGGATGTGATGTTTGGGAGACTGCAGGGTTTGGGCTCTTGTGTTCCCTTCTAACCTTCTGGTGCGGGTGTGTGCCCCTTGCCCACTGAGCACTTGGATCTCATGACAAGTGCAAGTTCCTCTTCACAAATGTCTTCCTCTGTTCCCTCGGGTAGCCCTTCTCTGTCAATGCAGAGTGAATTTTGTCTAGAGAAAAGAGGGACGGTGCTGGCAAGTAAACTGTCGGGCAGCAAACCGCTAAGTAAAAGTAGATGGCTCTCCAGCTGAACACTCAGTGTGCCCTCTGTTCCCATCAGGAAAATGAACGCACTGCGGACCTAATCATTGAGCAGAAATTCCACCGGACCTAATCATTGGGCAGAAGGGTGAGCGGATCTGGGAAATCCGGGAGCAATTCCCAGAGGTAAGGCTTGTTAGGAGATGAGGAATCCAGAGGGGTTATTTCCTACGTGGGTAGCAGGCCTGTCGTCACAGAAGCCGTAACTTTAGTGGCTCTGTAGCGCAAGTGCCTGAGAAGATAGTTCTTCTAGCCAGAGGCCACTAACACGGTTACCCTTTTCTGAATGGGAAAAGGGGATGTGTAGGATCCCCCCAACCTTTGCATGTGTCTGACACAAGGGTTCTTGCTTTTGCTTGAGCTAACTATAAATGACCACACCTGCAGGTTATCATCAACTTCCCAGACCCTGCACACAAGAGTGACATCGTCCAACTCCGAGGTCCCAAAAATGAGGTGAGGTGCACCGAGTACATGCACAAGATGGTGGCAGACCTGGTAAGGAGGTCTTCTGCCTGCTGTTCCCTCCTACGTGCCTGGAGAACCCTGGGGCAAAGCAGAGCTCTACTGGCTTGGGTAGAGCTAAAACACCTCAAGAGGAGGGAGCTGTCGACGCTGTTTTGGCTGAATGGAGGCAGGGGGGTAGTACCCGTTATGTGAAGGCTATAGGGGAACGTACTTGCCTTTGCTTATTCTTACAAGTCCCTCGTATAGAGAACTTCCTTGGGTCTAAGCCTATTTTCAAAAGCTCGTTTATCAGAGTTCCTGAAGTCGGGCCTCACTTGCCACGACAGTGTAATCTTCAGTTCTCCCTTCCTTTCTCCCTTAGCTTGAAAACAGCTGTTCTATTTCTGTCCCCATCTGCAAACAGTTCCACAAGAACATCGTAGGGAAAGGAGGTGCCAACATCAAGAAGGTGAGATATTGTTCCTAACTCAAGTGCTCGCGATGATCACTGCCTGCAGCAAAATCCCACTGGATGCTCTCTGCTGCTCATTGGTGATGTCAAATATAGCCTGCAAGGGCTTTTCTTCTGACGTGGGACACTTCTGAGATGACTTTTTTTTTTCCTTTGTGTCAGATCCGTAAAGAAAGCAACACCAAAATTGATCTCCCAGCAAAGAACAGCAACTCGGAGACAATTGTTATCACAGGCAAGAGGGCAAACTGCGAGGCTGCTTGCCACAGGATAACATCACTTTGGAAGGACCTACAGAAGATGTGCGTGTGGCTCAGGACCAGATTGAAGCCATGGTCAAGGAACTGGTGAGCTGGAGTTACTAGTTCCAGTAAGAAATGGGGGGAAGAAGGGGCAACAGAGCAGAGGGGATGAGGTGTTTGTCACATCCATATGATGTCTTGACGTGCTTAATCGAACTTGCAGAAGACAAATTGTGTGGCAGGTGGATGACACCCCTTGGTTATGAAACTCATCCATAGCATTCTTGAAAAGTCAGCATTAATTTTTTTGGTGCAGAGAGGGAAGGATTCTCTTTGTTATAGCTGGAGAGGCGTATAAGTAAGTCTTTTTGATGTTTCATGAGCACAATGCTCTCCTCTCAAAGCAGAGGAATGCTTGTGCTCTGCTTAATAGCAGAAGTGCTTGTAGCTGACCGCTGGTGAGTCAGTGCCAATACTGGCAGTAGGCAGTTACTTAGGGCACGAGACAGAAGCGGTGGCCTGTCCTACCTGGCCCTATATAATATAATATATAATATTGTACATACATACATGTATATATTAAAAATACAATTCTTTTTAGATCAACGGGATGGATTACGCAATAATCAAGGTTGACCACCAATTCCGACACCTCACTGGCAAGTGTGAAGAGGAAGATGAAGCCCAAGGCTCACAGTATTGGTGGATCTCATTTGATGGTGCGTCCGTGTAGTGTGGCTAGTCAGCTGAATACCTTAATGCCAGTTGGGATGGCGATGATTATAGTGGCGGTGATGAAGTATGCTCGGGTGTCTATGTCTATTCCTACAGTTAATATGCGGTGGGCTCATAAGATAAAGCCCAGGAATCCAATCGATAGTATAGCTTAGACTATTCCTACGTAGCCGAATGGTTCTTTTTTTCCTGCATAATACGTTACAACGTGTGAGATGATTCCAAAGCCGGCAAGGATTAAGATGTAAACTTCTGGGTGGCCAAAGAATCAGAACAGGTGCTGGTAGAAAATGGGGTCTCCTCCTCCAGTGGGGTCAAAGAATGTAGTGTTTAGGTTTCGGTCGGTCAGTAGTATGGTGATGCCAGTGGCCAGGACTGGAAGTGAGAGCAGTAGGAGTACGGCGGTGATGAGTACGGATCATACGAATAGGGGAGTTTGATATTGCGATAAGGCAGGGGGGTTTATGTTAATGGCTGTTGTGCTAAAGTTGATGGCCCCTAAGATGGAAGACACACCTGCGAGGTGTAGGGAGAAGATGGCTAGGTCTACTGAGGTGCCAGCATGGGCTAGGTTGCCTGCTAGGGGCGGGTATATGGTTCATCCTGTTCCGACTCCAGCTTCTACTGTGGAGGACGCTAGGAGCAGTAGGAAGGACGGAGGTAGTAGTCAGAAACTTAAGTTGTTTATGCAGGGGAATGCTATGTCTGGGGCTCCAGTTATAAGGGGGACTAGTCAGTTTCCAAACCCTTCGATTATAATGGGTATAACTATGAAGAAGATTATTACAAAGGCATGGGCGGTGATGATGACATTGTAGGTTTGGTTGTCTCCTAGGAGAGTTCCTGGTTGGCCAAGTTCTGCTCGAATAAGGAGGCTGAGGGCGGTACCAGATATGCCTGCCTGTGCTCCAAAGAGTAGGTATAGGGTGCCAATGTCTTTGTGGTTTGTTGAAAATAGTCATCGGTTGATGAAGGTCATGGGTAAGATGGCTGAGTGTTTAGGCGTTAGGCTGTAGTCCTTTTTACAGAGGTTTAAATCCTCTTCTTATCGACTCTGTGGTGAAGTTCATGTTGAGTTGCAAACTCATTGATGTACACTGAGAGTGTGCCGGAGTCCGGTAGACAGAAGCTTGTTGGTTTGAGCGTCTAGCTATTAATTAGAAGTTTATGGGATCGAGGCCGTCTGTCTAGGCTTATCGCGGAGGCCCTAGCTTAATTAGAGTATCTGAGTTGCACTTAGATGGTGCAGATTAAGTATCCTGCAGGCTTTAGTGGTGTGGGCAGAAACTAAGAGGATTTAACTCTTATTGAAGGCTTTGAAGACCTTCAGTTTGGTAGGCAGGTTATCCTAAGTTTCTTAGGTAATGGTCAAGATCACAGGAGAAAGGGGGAGAAGGAGGACTGACAGGGAAATTAAGGTAGCAATTGGTGTGCCTGTGGATTTGTTATTGTATCATTGTTTTATGAAGTTTGTACTGTTTGGTGGGAGTGTGATTGTGGAGCAATATGCAAGTCGTAGGTAGAAAAATAAACCTAGTAGGGAGAGTATTGAAATAATTATGGCTGCGGTTGATCTCTCTTGCTTGGTTAGTTCCTGGATAATGAGTCATTTTGGTGAAAAGCCAGTGAGTGGGGGTAGGCCGGCTAGGGATAGTAGTGCTAGCATCAAGGATGCGTTTAGTGATGGTATTTTTGTTCAGGAGGTTATTATTGTGGATAGTTTTGAGTTGGTTGTGTTGAGGGCTAAGAAAATGGAGGCGGTTATTATGGAGTATAGGTAGAAGGTTGTTATTGTTAGCTTGGGGTTGTATATGAGGATGATGGTTATTCAGCCTAGGTGGGCGATTGATGAGAAAGCTAGGACTTTTCGGATTTGTTTGGTTAAGTCCTATTCACCCTCCGATGGCTGCAGATGCAATGGCCATGGTTGTCAGTAGGAGTGGGTTCAGTGAGCGGGCAGTTAAGAAAAGAATAGTGATGGGGGGGAGTTGTATTAATGTAGAGAGGAGTAGGGCAGTGGTTATAGGTGAGCCTTGTATGACCTCTGGAAATCAGAAGTGAAAGGGTACTAGGCCTAGTTTTATTGCGATTGCTGTAGTTACTAGTAGGGAGGCTGTTGGGTGGGTTAGTCAGGTAATGTCTCATTGTCTGGTGAATTGTGCGTCGATTGTGCTTGAGAAGAGGATTAATGCGGAGGCGGTTGCTTGGATGAGAAAGTATTTGGTTGCAGCTTCAATAGCTCGAGGGTGGTGTGATTTTTGAAATGAAGGGGATAATGGCAAGGGTGTTGATTTCTAGTCCAGTCCAGGCTAGTATTCAGTGGTTGCTTGCAATTGTGATGGTTGTTCCTAGTAGAAGGCTTAAGGAGAATGTTAGTTTTGTGAGGGGGCTCATTTAGTAGAGGAAGGGGTTAAACCATGATTTCCGGGGTATGGGCCCGATAGCTTTTGTTTAGCTGACCCTACTAGGAAGTAATATAAGGGGAGTATGGAGGGCTTTGATCTCTTCTGTGCAGGTTCAATTCCTGTCTTCCTAAGGTTTTGCAAGGAAATGAGAGGGTTGGTAGACCTCTGTGTTCACTTTATCATAGTGACCCTTAGACATTCAGGCACCTTTCCTTATGTGGGTGTGTTTTTAAGCGGGGGGGAGACCTGCGTAGCAGATTGGTATGCTAGTGTGTCAGAGACATAGGGCTAATGTTAGTGGTAGGAAGTTTTTTCAGAGAAGGTGTATGAGTCGGTCATAACGAAATCATGGGTATGAGGCGTGGACTCAGAGGAAGCCAGAGGAGAGGAGGAGGGGTTTTGTGGCGAGGATTATTGGGAATAGTTCTAAAGGGAGGCCTAAGGAGCTGGGGTTGATGAATAGAATGGTGGTGAGTGCGTTTATTAGTATAATGTTTGCGTACTCAGCTAGGAAGAATAAGGCGAATGGGCCTGTGGCATTTTCTACATAGAAGCCTGAAACCAGTTCGGATTCTCCCTCTGTCAGATGGAATGGGGCGCGGTTGGTTTTGGCAAGGGTAGAAATGTATCATATTATTGTGAGAGGTCAGGTGGAGAAGATGAGGTATAAGGGCTCTTGGGTGGTAGCAAGGGTGTTTAGGGTGTAGTTTCCGCTTAGTGTGATTACGGAGAGGAGGAGGATGGCCAGTGTCACTTCACATGAGATGGTCTGTGCAACTGCTCGGAGGGCGCCGATCAGGGCGTATTTCGAGTTTGAAGCTCAGCCTGATCACAAGATTGAATATACTGCTAAGCTTGATATGGCTAAAAGGAATAGTAGGCCTAAATTCAAGTCTGTGAGGGAGAAGGGCAGGGGGAGGGGAGTTCAGATGGAGATTGCAAGAGGGAGGGCTAGTACTGGGGTCAGGGTGAAGAGCAGGGGGGAGGAGGTTGATGGTTGGATGGGTTCTTTGGTAAATAGTTTTACGCCGTCTGCTACAGGCTGTAGAAGTCCAAAGGGGCCAACAATGTTTGGGCCCTTTTGGGCTTGTATATAGCTTAGGATTTTTCCTTCTACTAATGTTAGGAAGGCTACGGCGATTAGGACTGGAAGAGCATAGGCTGAAAACATGATAAGGTGTATTAGAGGTGTTGGTTGGGTCATGGTTGAGTTGTGGGGAGCTAGGGAGAGGATTTGAACCCCTAGTTAAAGGGCTTAAGCCTTTTGCATTTGCCAGGCTTTGCTACACTAGCGACCCTTTTTTAGGGGTTTGAGGTAGGTAGTCCCTTGAGCAATTTAGTTGAGGTCATTGCTTGGGGAGAGGGGGCATGCCTGGAAGTATTGGCCCCACCTTTCCGGTCCTCTTGTACTGGGAAGGGTGTGTCATAGATAGAAACCGACCTGGATTACTCCAGTCTGAACTCAGATCATGTAGGACTGTTAATCGTTGAACAAACAAACCCTTAATAGCGGCTGCACCATTGGGATGTCCTGATCCAACATCGAGGTCATAAACCTCTCTGTCGATGGGGGCTCTTGGGAGAGATTGCGCTGTTATCCCTGGGGTAGCTTGGTCCATTGTTCAACCGTATTGGGTCTGGTTGCTGTTTGCACATTGATGGGTGGTTCTTGGTTAAGATAGGTGGTCTTATTTTTGGAGGGTGTGTTTTACTCCAAGGTTGCCCCAACCGAAAAATTATAGGCCAGTGTTGTGGGCGTAGTGTGCCTGATAGGTTTAGGTTTGGTGCGTGGTGGCCATTGATTTTTAAGTTCCACGGGGTCTTCTTGTCTTATGGTTTTATTCCTGCTTTTGCACAGGAAGATCAATTTCACTGATTATCTGTAAGAGACAGTTAAGACCTCGTTTAGCCATTCATACAGGTCTCAATTTATGGGACAATTGGTTGCGCTACCTTTGCACGGTTAGGATACCGTGGCTGTTGAATGTAGTGTCACTGGGCAGGCATCACCTCTGATACTTGTCAGGCTGGAGGCTATGTTTTTGGTAAACAGTCGGGCCTTGTGTTTGCCGAGTTCCTTTTACAGATTCTAATCTTTCTAGTGGGTGCACCTGGGTTGGGTTAACAGCCTGCTAGAATGTTTGATCTTGTTGTAGTTGGGACATGAATTTTTCTGTTAATGGTATTTGGTATTAAGTTTGCGCTTGAGAGGTAGTAGATTACCTAATTACTCATTTTAGCATTAGTTCCTCTATGGTTGGTAGATTGACCTGCTAGTTTTGAAGGGAGTCGTGTTGGTTTTGTATTTTTTACATGGAGCTTTGACACATTCCTTGTTGGTGGCTGCTTGAAGGCCTACAATTTTGAAAAAGTTTTTGAGTTATCCACTAGCGAAGGCTGTATTTTTTCTTAAAGGAGCTGTACCCCCTTTAAATGGCTCTTAGCTCACTTCACTTTGGGCTGTTGGGAGTCCCTAGGGGAGAGGCTAAGGGCGAACTTAGATTCGCTTCACAGGTAACCAGCTATCACCCAGCTCGGCTGGCTTTTCACCTCTACTGGCAAGTCATCCCACTCTTTCGCAACAGAGACGGGTTCGCTCAGGGGCAGCGGCTTATAAGTAGCTCGCATGGGTTTTGTGGGGGCAAGCTTAAGTTCACTTTGCTTGGTTGTTCTTGCGAAACCACGATGCAGAAGGTAAAAGGGCGTATCTTTGCTGTTTATTGCTTGAGGTTTCACTTTTATTTCACCTATCCCTTGCGGTACAGAGCTCTATTGCACCAGTGGGCCTTTTCTATCGCCTACACTAAGGTAAGAAAATGTTTTAGTTTAGTGATGGAGGGGTGAATTTTTAATTTTTTGGGCATTGTGGTTGGGCTAGAGGAGGCTCAGGGCGATCTGGTTGGTGACAGACATCTTTCAGGTGTAAGCGGAGTG
The DNA here is from genome assembly GCF_017639655.2 of Falco naumanni. NCBI lineage: Eukaryota > Metazoa > Chordata > Aves > Falconiformes > Falconidae > Falco > Falco naumanni. The sequence goes on from NW_024427370.1 coordinate 24,736, forward strand.
CTTTAGTCTTATAGTTACGCCCCGGTATACTAAGTACACCTTCCCGTACACTTCCCTTGTTACGACTTAACTCATCTTTGGCTATAGTGGTGGATTAATCATTTGGGGTTGGTAGCTTGTGAGGAGGGTGACGGGCGGTATGTATGTGCCTCAGGGCTGACTTAAAGTAGGGTTACGTTATCCTGCTTTACTGCTAAATCCGCCTTCCAGAAACAATTTCATGCTTCTTTCCGTTGAAGTGTTCTATCTTAGAAAATGTAGCCCGTTAATTCTACTCCATGGGCTATACCTTGACCTGTCGTGTTAACGGGGTGGTTATTGTGCTCACTGTGCGTCCCTCAATTAGGGTGAGCTGGCGATGGCAGTATGTAGGCTGTTTCTGGTGAGGAGTGGTAGGGTGTAGCGTGGGGTGTCGTTTACAGAACAGGCTCCTCTAGGTTGGTTTGGGGCACCGCCAAGTCCTTAGAGTTTCAAGCGTTTGTGCTCGTAATTCTCGGGCAGATGTGTTCTGGTATGGTGTACATCAGGATTTAGGGCTAGGCATAGTGGGGTATCTAATCCCAGTTTGAGCCCTAGCTTTCGTGGGGCCTGGTCCGTCAGGTTTACTAGGATCATCTTTAGGTTGGCCTTAGGGGTATCTCGGGCTTATGACAGCTTAGTTGTGTTTCAGTTTCCTAGTTATTATGACAAGCTCTCGTCATCTACATATAATCTATATATAAGATTGTTTTTTCAGTATCACATTGCATCTAGATGATGCCCCAAAACTTGCCTTTTCCATTGCAAGCATCAACATGCAAGCTCTGTTGGAGAGATATCAGTGGGTTGGACTGCCACAAGGTATGAAAAATAGCCCTACAATGTGTCAATGGTATGTTGCAAAAATACTCGGTCCTGTCCGTAATGCTATGCCTACTGTGTTATTGTATCATTACATGGATGACCTTTTAGTGGCAGCACAACATCACGAAGTCATGGAGAAAGCTGTAGCCCTTGTCACAGATGCCGTGAATTTGGCAGGTCTCTCTATAGCACCAGAAAAGGTCCAAAAGTTTCCCCCTTGGAAATATCTGGGCTGGTGGATAAGAGCACAAACTATTATTCCTCAACCATTGCAGATCAATACCAATGTAAGAAACCTGCATGATGCACAGAAATTACTGGGAACAATAAATTGGGTTCGACCATTATTGGGAATTTCTAATACAGACTTGGGTCCTCTGTTTGACATACGAAAAGGGTACACTAATCTTTGTTCTCCACGTAATCTTAACTCTGAAGCAGATACATCTTTACAAAAGGTTGCCTCAGCTATCGTTCTCGACAGGCCCACCGATGGGCCCCTGAACTGTCTTTTTACTTGAAAATTTTAAATGCTGTACGACAGCCTCATGCCCTGATATTTCAACGGGACCTTCAGAACTCAGACCCCCTGTTGATTATTGAATGGATCTTTTTAACTAACCAGCCTACAAAACCTATTTTGACACAACATGAAATGTTTCCCCCTCTGATTACTAAAGCTAGATCACACCTGCTAACCTTATCAGGGAAGGATTTTGTCTCTATTTGTCTACCAATAACAACAGTATATATAAAATGGCTTTATCGGCAATCTGACACCTTTGTTATGGCACTTGCCGACCATACAGGTCAAATAACTTCCCATCCACCTTCACACAAACTGTTTAACATTGATTTTCGTCTGATGTTAAAACCCAGAAGCAGCGAACAACCCTTACAGGCACTCCCTGTGTTTACAGGTGGATCGGGCAAATCACATAAATCTGTTCTTCTGTGGTGGGATGATCAACGCAGACAATGGCATTCAGACATAGAGACAGTCTCCGGTTCACCTCAAATAGTAGAACCGAATGCAGTTGTTCGTGTTTTCCAAAAACGGAACGGACCCCTCAACCTTGTTACTGATTCTGCTTATGTTGCAGGTATTGTTACACAAGCTGAAGCTTCTGTGCTGCGGAGTGTTTCGCATTCCCAACTTTTTACCCTGTTACAGGAACTTATTTTCCTTTTGGACTCTCGATCTGCGCCTTATTTTGTTATGCATATTAGGTCTCATACCTCACTACCTGGTTTTCTTGCAGAAGGCAATCGACGAGCTGACCTATTGACGTTACCAGTTCAAGTGCTGCCAGACCGGATTGCACAAGCTAAACTAAGTCACTCTTTTTTTTTTTTTCCAGGGAAATGCTGGAGCTCTTAAGCGACAGTTTGACCTTACTTCTCAACAAGCATCAAATATTATTGCTGTCTGTCCTGATTGTCAAAAACATTCTTTCCCATCAATTGCTACAGGAGTTAATCCTAGAGGATTACAGAGCCTACAATTATGGCAAACGGATGTCGCACATGATTCTGAATTTGGTAACCTTAAATATATCCATTCTTCCGTTGCTACATTTTCAGGTGCCTTGTTTGCCTCTTGTCACACAGGAGAAAAGGCACGAGGTGTTCGTAGACACTTAATGCGTGCTTTTGCTACTTTAGGTCTTCCCTTGAAGATCAAGACAGGTAATAGTCCAGCTTATGTTTCCACAACTGTAAAAGCCTTTTTTGCCCTATGGGGTATAACTCATATTACTGGCATTCCTCCTTCCCCCACCGGTCAATCTCTCATTGAACGGTCTCATCAGTCTCTAAAACGTTTGTTACAACAACAAAAAGGGGGAATGGGAATGGCTATTCCGGAGGAACGGTTACAGAAAGCATTGTGTGTTTTTAATCTTTTGAATTGTTCTTTCATAGATAACAACCCGCCGAGAGTTCGACATTTCACTGCAAATACCTCCTTCGAGGCATGGGTTAAAGCCCCACTATTGGTCCGAGATCCAGAAACAGGTAAAATTATGGGACCGTATCCTCTTGTTACATGGGGAAAAGGTTATGCTTGTGTCTCTACAGAAAAAGGACCTACATGGATCCCAGCGAAGAATGTAAGACCTTTCCGTGAACCTTTACCGCAGGCAACCGATACAGGCAACGACCCTACAGAATGAAATAAAAACTGTGTGAGGATTACTGTTTTGCATTCATGTTAGATACCCAAAATCGGGACATAGAATATAGATTTCGCTTTTTACAGCGCCTAGAACGAACACTATCACCCTGGATCAAACCTCTTAAGAAAGGTAACGCTCTCGGATTGAGCAGGGGAACGGGACAACTCATTGTACACAGAGCATGTACATGGAACAAGGATTCCCTTGACACCGATACGGGGAAGGGAGGATTCATCATGAGAGAACAACTAGGTGTTATGAAGGAGAATAGGAAAGAGAAACATGGTTATTTAGTGTTTAATAGGTGTCTGCACGCTTGTAGAGATGTATAGTTATGTAACCACAGGAGTGGTTTCTGCCCTGAGCCTGGTGGCGCGCACAGCTGCGGTTTGTGTCCTGGCTCAGAGATGTAAACAGGGGCTTCCCTGTTATGCTAAAGTGTCTCTCTCTGCATAAAAAAAGAGGGAATGAAGGGAATGACCCCAGAGGTATGTTCAGAGAAGGCACGCTATGTTTCGAACTTTTGGACGGAACCAGTTCTCATTTGGCGTGCCCTTCCACCTACATGTAATGTTAATCCAAAAGAAGATGATGTTGTTCACACTTTGAATGTCGATCACTGTCTTTCTGTAGGTGCTAATGTAGTAGGGAGGCTATGATGGGAACGTGCTGCAGCGGTTCTTCTCTTATCCGGAGTAACGGCAGGGAAAGCATTAAAGAGTTAAATCACCTTGTTTGGTAGGCAGTTGAGAATGTGAGTCAAAATTGCCACTGCTTTTTGTTGTTGCTTCAAGGACGCGGCTGTGAGGATTTTGATGGCATGTGCTGCGTGGATTTTAGGCGCCCCATTGCAGCAACATGGTATCAAAATCTGAGAAAATTTCAGCCTTTTTTGGCATCCATTCACTCAATTGGCAGTATTGTTTGTTTGCTATTACCTTGGTCGCTGTCATGTTTGCAAGGGCCCTGCAGAACATGGCAAACCTGGTACTAGCTGTTCAAAAACAACAAGGGGCAACTGTAAAATTGTACGGAACAAAGACAGTGGGTTATTTTGACATTGACAATATGTCTTAGTCGGTTTTTTATTTGCTCTATTACTTATGCCTTGTTTTTACTTGTTGGCTTGCAAAGGTTCTTTTGTGCGACAGGAAGGAGATGCAGGAGCGGGCTGGAAACTAGGACCATGCGTAGCAATCGGTCAGCTGAGGGGAATGTGCTCGAGCTTGTCTAGACAACACTTAACGTGATGAGGCATGTTTACAGAGCACAGGGGAGTGGGAGACGGGTTGCGCCAAGGAAAGGTAACACCTTACTGTTAATTGCTGGTAGTTAACCACCAATCGGGGATTGCCTAGTATGCAAGGCTTAGCTTCAAGAACCAATTAGTTTAAAACGCGCAGCTTCTGGAAGCGTATAAAACCTCGTGCTTCTCTACAACACTTGACGTTTGCTTGCATCAAGCTGCATCCTGTCTCTTCATTCGCCGCAGTCAGGTTCGCTAGGATCATCTTTAGGTTGGCCTTAGGGGTATCTCGGGCTTATGACAGCTTAGTTGTGTTTCGGTTTCCTAGTTATTATGACAGGCTCTAGTCGACTCGTTACGCCGTGTGACCGTTGGCTTGGGTTTCTTGTGTGACCGCGGCGGCTGGCACAAGATTTACCAACCCTGAAGGCTGCCGTGACTAAGTCAAGCTTGCGCTTATTGCTTACTGTTAATTTCTGCTGAGTGCCCGTGGGGGTGTGGCTGAGCAAGGCGTCTTGGGCTACAGTTGGTAGTGTGTGCCTGATGCCTGCTCCTTTGGTCTTGGCAAGAGGCCTAGGGCATTTACACTGGGCCGCAGATACTTGCGTGTATGTGTCTAGCAGGAGCCAACTGTAAGGTTAGGACTAAGTCTTTTGTCCTCGGCTTTCGTATTGTACGCCATCTTGGCATCTTCAGTGCCACGCTTTTGGATTGTAAGCTACGGGGACGTGCCTTCGTTGGTCTCGTTGGCTTCTTTGGCTGTTTGGGTGCCTATAGTCTTAGGGGCGTGTGTGTATGGGGGATTTGGGTTAATATAATTTTGGTGTTGGGTAGGTGGTGTTTATGGGCTATATAAGATGTCAAGGAGAAGGCTAGGTTTGAGTGGTAAAGGTGTTAGAGGTTCTCGTGGTTGAATTGTGCAACAATGGTTTGTCAGGCTGTAGGTCCTGGGGAGGTGCCGGGCGAGAATATACAGGTCAAAAAACTTTCCATCCGCCTTCACACAAACTGTTTAACATTGATTTTCGTCTGATGTTAAAACCCAGAAGCAGCGAACAACCCTTACAGGCACTCCCTGTGTTTACAGGTGGATCGGGCAAATCACATAAATCTGTTCTTCTGTGGTGGGATGATCAACGGAGACAATGGCATTCGGACATAGAGACAGTCTCCGGTTCACCTCAAATAGTAGAACCGAATGCAGTTGTTCGTGTTTTCCAAAAACGGAACGGACCCCTCAACCTTGTTACCGATTCTGCTTATGTTGCAGGTATTGTTACACGAGCTGAAGCTTCTGTGCTGCGGAGTGTTTTGCATTCCCAACTTTTTACCCTGTTACAGGAACTTATTTTCCTTTTGGACTCTCGATCTGCGCCTTATTTTGTTATGCATATTAGGTCCCATACATCACTACCTGGTTTTCTTGCAGAAGGCAATCGACGAGCTGACCTATTGACGTTACCAGTTCAAGTGCTGCCAGACCGGATTGCACAAGCTAAACTAAGTCACTCTTTTTTTTTTTTTTCCAGGAAAATGCTGGAGCTCTTAAGCGACAGTTTGACCTTACTTCTCAACAAGCATCAAATATTATTGCTGTCTGTCCTGATTGTCATAAACATTCTTTCCCATCAATTGCTACAGGAGTTAATCCTAGAGGATTACAGAGCCTACAATTATGGCAAACGGATGTCGCACATGATTCTGAATTTGGTAACCTTAAATATATCCACTCTTCCTTTGCTACATTTTCAGGTGCCTTGTTTGCCTCTTGTCACACAGAAGAAAAGGCACGAGATGTTCGTAGACACTTAATGCGTGCTTTTGCTACTTTAGGTATTCCCTTATGCTGGACCATTATCTGTCTTTATCTTTATGTTTCCACAACTGTAAAAGCCTTTTTTGCCCTATGGGGTATAACTCATATTACTGGCATTCCTCCTTCCCCCACCGGTCAATCTCTCATTGAATGGTCTCATCAGTCTCTAAAACGTTTATTACAACAACAAAAAGGGGGAACGGGAATGGCTATGCCGGAGGAATGGTTACAGAAAGCATTGTGTGTTTTTAATCTTCTGAATTGTTCTTTCATAGATAACAACCCACCGAGAGTTCGACACTTCACTGCAAATACCTCCTTCGAGGCACGGGTTAAAGCCCCACTATTGGTCCGAGATCCAGAAACAGGTAAAATTATGGGACCGTATCCTCTTGTTACATGGGGAAAAGGTTGTGCTTGTGTCTCTACAGAAAAAGGACCTAGATGGATCCCAGCGAAGAATGTAAGACCTTTCCGTGAACCTTTACCGCAGGCAACCGATACCGACCCTACAGAACGAAATAAAAACTGTGTGAGGATTACTGTTTTGCATTCATGTTAGATACCCAAAATCGGGACGTAGAATATAGATTTCGCTTTTTACAGCACCTAGAACGAACACTATCACCCTGGATCAAACCACTTAACAAAGGTAATACTCTCGGACCGAGCAGGGGAATGGGACAACTCATTGTACACGGAGCATGTACATGGAACAAGGATTCCCTTGACACCGATACGGGGAAGGGAGGATTCATCATGAGAGAACAACTAGGTGTTATGAAGGAGAATAGGAAAGAGAAACATGGTTATTTAGTGTTTAATAGGTGTCTGCACGCTTGTAGAGATGTATAGTTATGTAACTACAGGAGCGGTTTCTGCCCTGAGCCTGGTGGCGCGCACAGCTGCGGTTTGTGTCCTGGCTCAGAGATGTAAACAGGGGCTTCCCTGTTATGCTAAAGGGTCTCTCTCTGCATAAAAAAAGAGGGAATGAAGGGAATGACCCCAGAGGTATGTTCAGAGTAGGCACGCTATGTTTCGAACTTTTGGACGGAACCAGTTCTCATTTGGCGTGCCCTTCCACCTACATGTAATGTTAATCCAAAAGAAGATGATGTTGTTCACACTTTGAATGTCGATCACTTTCTTTCTGTAGGTGCTAATGTAGTAGGGAGGCTATGATGGGAGCGTGTCGCAGCGGTTCTTCTCTTATCCAGAGTAACAGCAGGGAAAGCATTAAAGAGTTAAATCACCTTGTTTGGTAGGCAGTTGAGAATGTGAGTCAAAATTGCCACTGCTTTTTGTTGTTGCTTCAAGGACGCGGCTGTGAGGATTTTGATGGCACGTGCTGCGTGGATTTTAGGCGCCCCATTGCAGCAACATGGTATCAAAATCTGAGAATTTCGGCCTTTTTTGGCATCCATTCACTCAATTGGCAGTATTGTTTGTTTGCTATTACCTTGGTCGCTGTCATGTTTGCAAGGGCCCTGCAGAACATGGCAAACCTGGTACTAGCTGTTCAAAAACAACAAGGGGCAACTGTAAAATTGTACGGAACAAAGACAGTGGGTTATTTTGACATTGACAATATGTCTTAGTCGGTTTTTTATTTGCTCTATTACTTATGCCTTGTTTTCACTCGTTGGCTTTCAAAGGTTCTTTTGTGCGACAGGAAGGGGGAGATGCAGGAGCGGGCTGGAAACTAGGACCATGCGTAGCAATCGGTCAGCTGAGGGGAATGTGCTCGAGCTTGTCTAGACAACACTTAACGTGATGAGGCATGTTTACAGAGCACAGGGGAGTGGGAGACGGGTGGCGCCAAGGAAAGGTAACACCTTGCTGTTAATTGCTGGTAGTTAACCACCAGTCAGGGGTTGCCAAGTATGCAAGGCTTAGCTTCAAGAACCAATTAGTTTAAAATGCGCAGCTTCTGGAAGCGTATAAAACCTCGTGCTTCTCTACAACACTTGACGTTTGCTTGCATCAAGCTGCATCCCGTCTCTTCATTCGCCGCAGTCAGGTTCACTAGGATCATCTTTAGGTTGGCCTTAAGGGTATCTCGGGCTTATGACAGCTTAGTTGTGTTTTGGTTTCCTAGTTATTATGACAGGCTCTAGTCAACTCGTTACGCCGTGTGACCGTTGGCTTGGGTTTCTTGTGTGACCGCGGCGGCTGGCACAAGATTTACCAACCCTGAAGGCTGCCGTGACTAAGTCAAGCTTGCGCTTATTGCTTACTGTTAATTTCTGCTGAGTGCCCGTGGGGGTGTGGCTGAGCAAGGCGTCTTGGGCTACAGTTGGTAGTGTGTGCCTGATGCCTGCTCCTTTGGTCTTGGCAAGAGGCCTAGGGCATTTACACTGGGCTGCAGATACTTGCGTGTATGTGTCTAGCAGGAGCCAACTGTAAGGTTAGGACTAAGTCTTTTGTCCTCGGCTTTCGTATTGTACGCCATCTTGGCATCTTCAGTGCCACGCTTTTGGATTGTAAGCTACGGGGACGTGGCTTCGTTGGTCTCGTTGGCTTCTTTGGCTGTTTGGGTGCCTATAGTCTTAGGGGCGTGTGTGTATGGGGGATTTGGGTTAATATGATATTGGTGTTGGGTAGGTGGTGTTTATGGGCTATATAAGATGTCAAGGAGAAGGCTAGGTTTGAGTGGTAAAGGTGTTAGAGGTTCTCGTGGTTGAATTGTGCAACAATGGTTTGTCAGGCTATAGGTCCCGGGGAGGTGCCGGGCGAGAATATACAGGTCAAAAAACTTCCCATCCACCTTCACACAAACTGTTTAAAATTGATTTTCGTCTGATGTTAAAACCCAGAAGCAGCGAACAACCCTTACAGGCACTTCCTGTGTTTACTAGGTGGATCGGGCAAATCACATAAATCTGTTCTTCTGTGGTGGGATGATCAACGGAGACAATGGCATTCGGACATAGAGACAGTCTCCGGTTCACCTCAAATAGTAGAACCGAATGCAGTTGTTCGTGTTTTCCAAAAACGGAACGGACCCCTCAACCTTGTTACCGATTCTGCTTATGTTGCAGGTATTGTTACACGAGCTGAAGCTTCTGTGCTGCGGAGTGTTTTGCATTCCCAACTTTTTACCCTGTTACAGGAACTTATTTTCCTTTTGGACTCTCGATCTGCGCCTTATTTTGTTATGCATATTAGGTCCCATACATCACTACCTGGTTTTCTTGCAGAAGGCAATCGACGAGCTGACCTATTGACGTTACCAGTTCAAGTGCTGCCAGACCGGATTGCACAAGCTAAACTAAGTCACTCTTTCTTTTTTTTTTTTTTCAGGGAAATGCTGGAGCTCTTAAGCGACAGTTTGACCTTACTTCTCAACAAGCATCAAATATTATTGCTGTCTGTCCTGATTGTCAAAAACATTCTTTCCCATCAATTGCTACAGGAGTTAATCCTAGAGGATTACAAAGCCTACAATTATGGCAAACGGATGTCGCACATGATTCTGAATTTGGTAACCTTAAATATATCCATTCTTCCGTTGCTACATTTTCAGGTGCCTTGTTTGCCTCTTGTCACACAGGAGAAAAGGCACGAGGTGTTCGTAGACACTTAATGCGTGCTTTTGCTACTTTAGGTCTTCCCTTGAAGATCAAGACAGGTAATGGTCCAGCTTATGTTTCCACAACTGTAAAAGCCTTTTTTGCCCTATGGGGTATAACTCATATTACTGGCATTCCTCCTTCCCCCACCGGTCAATCTCTCATTGAACGGTCTCATTAGTCTCTAAAACGTTTGTTACAACAACAAAAAGGGGGAATGGGAATGGCTATTCCGGAGGAACAGTTACAGAAAGCATTGTGTGTTTTTAATCTTTTGAATTGTTCTTTCATAGATAACAACCCACCGAGAGTTTGACATTTCACTGCAAATACCTCCTTCGAGGCATGGGTTAAAGCCCCGGCATTGGTCCGAGATCCAGAAACAGGTAAAATTATGGGACCGTATCCTCTTGTTACATGGGGAAAAGGTTATGCTTGTGTCTCTACAGAAAAAGGACCTACATGGATCCCAGCGAAGAACGTAAGACCTTTCCGTGAACCTTTACCGCAGGCAACCGACACCGACCCTACAGAACGAAATAAAAACTGTGTGAGTATTACTGTTTTGCATTCATGTTAGATACCCAAAATCGGGACATAGAATATAGATTTCGCTTTTTACAGCGCCTAGAATGAACACTATCACCCTGGATCAAACCTCTTAAGAAAGGTAATTCTCTCGGACCGAGCAGGGGAACGGGACAACTCATTGTACACGGAGCATGTACATGGAACAAGGATTCCCTTGACACCGATAAGGGGAAGGGAGGATTCATCATGAGAGAACAACTAGGTGTTATGAAGAATAGGAAAGAGAAACATGGTTATTTAGTGTTTAATAGGTGTCTGCACGCTTGTAGAGATGTATAGTTATGTAACCACAGGAGTGGTTTCTGCCCTGAGCCTGGTGGCGCGCACAGCTGCGGTTTGTGTCCTGGCTCAGAGATGTAAACAGGGGCTTCCCTGTTATGCTAAAGTGTCTCTCTCTGCATAAAAAAAGAGGGAATGAAGGGAATGACCCCAGAGGTATGTTCAGAGAAGGCATGCTATGTTTCGAACTTCTGGACGGAACCAGTTCTCGTTTGGCGTGCCCTTCCACCTACGTGTAATGTTAATCCAAAAGAAGATGATGTTGTTCACACTTTGAATGTCGATCATTGTCTTTCTGTAGGTGCTAATGTAGTAGGGAGGCTATGATGGGAGCGTGTCGCAGCAGTTCTTCTCTTATCCGGAGTAACGGCAGGGAAAGCATTAAAGAGTTAAATCACCTTGTTTGGTAGGCAGTTGAGAATGTGAGTCAAAATTGCCACTGCTTTTTGTTGTTGCCTCAAGGACGCGGCTGTGAGGATTTTGATGGCATGTGCTGCGTGGATTTTAGGCGCCCCATTGCAGCAACATGGTATCAAAATCTGAGAAAATTTCAGCCTTTTTTGGCATCCATTCACTCAATTGGCAGTATTGTTTGTTTGCTATTACCTTGGTCGCTGTCATGTTTGCAAGGGCCCTGCAGAACATGGCAAACCTGGTACTAGCTGTTCAAAAACAACAAGGGGCAACTGTAAAATTGTACGGAACAAAGACAGTGGGTTATTTTGACATTGACAATATGTCTTAGTCGGTTTTTTATTTGCTCTATTACTTATGCCTTGTTTTTACTCGTTGGCTTTCAAAGGTTCTTTTGTGCGACAGGAAGGGGGAGATGCAGGAGTGGGCTGGAAACTAGGACCATGTGTAGCAATCGGTCAGCTGAGGGGAATGTGCTCGAGCTTGTCTAGACAACACTTAACGTGATGAGGCATGTTTACAGAGCACAGGGGAGTGGGAGACGGGTGGCGCCAAGGAAAGGTAACACCTTGCTGTTAATGGCTGGTAGTTAACCACCAGTCAGGGGTTGCCTAGTATGCAAGGCTTAGCTTCAAGAACCAATTAGTTTAAAAAGCGCAGCTCCTGAAAGTGTATAAAACCTCGTGCTTCTCTACAACACATTGACGTTTGCTTGCATCAGGCTGCGTCCCGTCTCTTCATTCGTCGCAGTCAGGTTCGCTAGCATCATCTTTAGGTTGGCCTTAGGGGTATCTCGGGCTTATGACAGCTTAGTTGTGTTTCGGTTTCCTAGTTATTATGACAGGCTCTAGTCGACTCGTTACAACCGTGTGACTGTTGGCTTGGGTTTCTTGTGTGACCGCGGCGGCTGGCACAAGATTTACCAACCCTGAAGGCTGCCGTGACTAAGTCAAGCTTGCGCTTATTGCTTACTGTTAATTTCTGCTGAGTGCCCGTGGGGGTGTGGCTGAGCAAGGCGTCTTGGGCTACAGTTGGTAGTGTGTGCCTGATGCCTGCTCCTTTGGTCTTGGCAAGAGGCCTAGGGCATTTACACTGGGCCGCAGATACTTGCGTGTATGTGTCTAGCAGGAGCCAACTGTAAGGTTAGGACTAAGTCTTTTGTCCTCGGCTTTCGTATTGTATGCCATCTTGGCATCTTCAGTGCCACGCTTTTGGATTGTAAGCTACGGGGACGTGGCTTCGTTGGTTTCGTTGGCTTTGTTGGCTGTTTGGGCGCCTATAGTCTTAGGGGGTTTGGGTTATATGTGATTTTGGTGTTGAGGTGTTGGGTAGGTGGTGTTTATGGGCTATATAAGATGTCAAGGAGAAGGCTAGGTTTGAGTGGTAAAGGTGTTAGAGGTTCTCGTGGTTGAATTGTGCAACAATAGTTTGTCAGGCTGTAGGTCCCGGGGAGGTGCCGGGCGAGAATATACAGGTCAAAAAACTTCCCATCCGCCTTCACACAAACTGTTTAACATTGATTTTCGTCTGATGTTAAAACCCAGAAGCAGCGAACAACCCTTACAGGCACTTCCTGTGTTTACTAGGTGGATCGGGCAAATCACATAAATCTGTTCTTCTGTGGTGGGATGATCAACGGAGACAATGGCATTCGGACATAGAGACAGTCTCCGGTTCACCTCAAATAGTAGAACCGAATGCAGTTGTTCGTGTTTTCCAAAAACGGAACGGACCCCTCAACCTTGTTACCAATTCTGCTTATGTTGCAGGTATTGTTACACGAGCTGAAGCTTCTGTGCTGCGGAGTGTTTTGCATTCCCAACCTTTTACCCTGTTACAGGAACTTATTTTCCTTTTGGACTCTCGATCTGCGCCTTATTTTGTTATGCATATTAGGTCTCATACCTCACTACCTGGTTTTCTTGCAGAAGGCAATCGATGAGCTGACGGACCTATTGACGTTACCCGTTCAAGTGCTGCCAGACCGGATTGCACAAGCTAAACTAAGTCACTCTTTTTTTTTTTTTTTTCAGGGAAATGCTGGAGCTCTTAAGCGACAGTTTGACCTTACTTCTCAACAAGCATCAAATATTATTGCTGTCTGTCCTGATTGTCAAAAACATTCTTTCCCATCAATTGCTACAGGAGTTAATCCTAGAGGATTACAGAGCCTACAATTATGGCAAACGGATGTCGCACATGATTCTGAATTTGGTAACCTTAAATATATCCATTCTTCCGTTGCTACATTTTCAGGTGCCTTGTTTGCCTCTTGTCACACAGGAGAAAAGGCACGAGATGTTCGTAGACACTTAATGCACGCTTTTGCTACTTTAGGTATTCCCTTATGCTGGACCATTAACTGTCTGTATCTTTATGTTTCCACAACTGTAAAAGCCTTTTTTGCCCTATGGGGTATAACTCATATTACTGGGCATTCCTCCTTCCCCCACCGGTCAATCTCTCATTGAACGGTCTCATCAGTCTCTAAAACGTTTGTTACAACAACAAAAAGGGGGGAATGGGAATGGCTATGCCGGAGGAACGGTTACAGAAAGCATTGTATGTTTTTAATCTTTTGAATTGTTCTTTCATAGATAACAACCCACCGAGAGTTTGACATTTCACTGCAAATACCTCCTTCGAGGCACGGGTTAAAGCCCCGGCATTGGTCCGAGATCCAGAAACAGGTAAAATTATGGGACCGTATCCTCTTGTTACATGGGGAAAATGTTATGCTTGTGTCTCTACAGAAAAAGGACCTAGATGGATCCCAGTGAAGAATGTAAGACCTTTCGTGAACCTTTACCGCAGGCAACCGACTACCGACCCTACAGAACGAAATAAAAACTGTGTGAGGGATTACTGTTTTGCATTCATGTTAGATACCCAAAATCGGGACATAGAATATAGATTTCGCTTTTTACAGCGCCTAGAATGAACACTATCACCCTGGATCAAACCACTTAAGCAAAGGTAATTCTCTCGGACCGAGCAGGGGAACGGGACAACTCATTGTACACGGAGCATGTACATGGAACAAAGGATTCCCTTGACACCGATAAGGGGAAGGGAGGATTCATCATGAGAGAACAACTAGGTGTTATGAAGGAGAATAGGAAAGAGAAACATTGTTATTTAGTGTTTAATAGGTGTCTGCACGCTTGTAGAGATGTATAGTTATGTAACTACAGGAGTGGTTTCTGCCCTGAGCCTGGTGGCACGCACAGCTGCGGTTTGTGTCCTGGCTCAGAGATGTAAACAGGGGCTTCCCTGTTATGCTAAAGTGTCTCTCTCTGCATAAAAAAAGAGGGAATGAAGGGAATGACCCCAGAGGTATGTTCAGAGAAGGCACGCTAAGTTTCAAACTTTTGGACGGAACCAGTTCTCGTTTGGCGTGCCCTTCCACCTACGTGTAATGTTAATCCAAAAGAAGATGATGTTGTTCACACTTTGAATGTCGATCACTGTCTTTCTGTAGGTGCTAATGTAGTAGGGGAGGCTATGATGGGAACGTGTCGCAGCGGTTCTTCTCTTATCCAGAGTAACGGCAGGGAAAGCATTAAAGAGTTAAATCACCTTGTTTGGTAGGCAGTTGAGAATGTGAGTCAAAATTGCCACTGCTTTTTGTTTTTGCTTCAAGGACGCGGCTGTGAGGATTTTGATGGCATGTGCTGCGTGGATTTTAGGGCGCCCCATTGCAGCAACATGGTATCAAAATCTGAGAAAATTTCAGCCTTTTTTGGCATCCATTCACTCAATTGGCAGTATTGTTTGTTTGCTATTACCTTGGTCGCTGTGTCAATGTTTGCAAGGCACTGCAGAACATGGCAAACCTGGTACTAGCTGTTCAAAAACAAGGGGGCAACTGTAAAATTGTACGGAACAAAGACAGTGGGTTATTTTGACATTGACAATATGTCTAGTCGGTTTTTATTTGCTCTATTACTTATGCCTTGTTTTTACCTCGTTGGCTTTCAAAGGTTCTATTTGTGCGACAGGAAGGGGGAGATGCAGGAGTGGGCTGGAAACTAGGACCGTGTGTAGCAATCGGTCAGCTGAGGGGAATGTGCTCGAGCTTGTCTAGACAACACTTAACGTGATGAGGCATGTTTACAGAGCACAGGGGAGTGGGAGACGGGTGG
>NW_024427370.1:40318-62702 GCF_017639655.2 Falco naumanni
GGGAATGGCTATGCCGGAGGAATGGTTACAGAAAGCATTGTGTGTTTTTAATCTTCTGAATTGTTCTTTCATAGATAACAACCCACCGAGAGTTCGACACTTCACTGCAAATACCTCCTTCGAGGCACGGGTTAAAGCCCCACTATTGGTCCGAGATCCAGAAACAGGTAAAATTATGGGACCGTATCCTCTTGTTACATGGGGAAAAGGTTGTGCTTGTGTCTCTACAGAAAAAGGACCTAGATGGATCCCAGCGAAGAATGTAAGACCTTTCCGTGAACCTTTACCGCAGGCAACCGATACCGACCCTACAGAACGAAATAAAAACTGTGTGAGGATTACTGTTTTGCATTCATGTTAGATACCCAAAATCGGGACGTAGAATATAGATTTCGCTTTTTACAGCACCTAGAACGAACACTATCACCCTGGATCAAACCACTTAACAAAGGTAATACTCTCGGACCGAGCAGGGGAATGGGACAACTCATTGTACACGGAGCATGTACATGGAACAAGGATTCCCTTGACACCGATACGGGGAAGGGAGGATTCATCATGAGAGAACAACTAGGTGTTATGAAGGAGAATAGGAAAGAGAAACATGGTTATTTAGTGTTTAATAGGTGTCTGCACGCTTGTAGAGATGTATAGTTATGTAACTACAGGAGCGGTTTCTGCCCTGAGCCTGGTGGCGCGCACAGCTGCGGTTTGTGTCCTGGCTCAGAGATGTAAACAGGGGCTTCCCTGTTATGCTAAAGGGTCTCTCTCTGCATAAAAAAAGAGGGAATGAAGGGAATGACCCCAGAGGTATGTTCAGAGTAGGCACGCTATGTTTCGAACTTTTGGACGGAACCAGTTCTCATTTGGCGTGCCCTTCCACCTACATGTAATGTTAATCCAAAAGAAGATGATGTTGTTCACACTTTGAATGTCGATCACTTTCTTTCTGTAGGTGCTAATGTAGTAGGGAGGCTATGATGGGAGCGTGTCGCAGCGGTTCTTCTCTTATCCAGAGTAACAGCAGGGAAAGCATTAAAGAGTTAAATCACCTTGTTTGGTAGGCAGTTGAGAATGTGAGTCAAAATTGCCACTGCTTTTTGTTGTTGCTTCAAGGACGCGGCTGTGAGGATTTTGATGGCATGTGCTGCGTGGATTTTAGGCGCCCCATTGCAGCAACATGGTATCAAAATCTGAGAAATTTCAGCCTTTTTTGGCATCCATTCACTCAATTGGCAGTATTGTTTGTTTGCTATTACCTTGGTCGCTGTCATGTTTGCAAGGGCCCTGCAGAACATGGCAAACCTGGTACTAGCTGTTCAAAAACAACAAGGGGCAACTGTAAAATTGTACGGAACAAAGACAGTGGGTTATTTTGACATTGACAATATGTCTTAGTCGGTTTTTTATTTGCTCTATTACTTATGCCTTGTTTTCACTCGTTGGCTTTCAAAGGTTCTTTTGTGCGACAGGAAGGGGGAGATGCAGGAGCGGGCTGGAAACTAGGACCATGCGTAGCAATCGGTCAGCTGAGGGGAATGTGCTCGAGCTTGTCTAGACAACACTTAACGTGATGAGGCATGTTTACAGAGCACAGGGGAGTGGGAGACGGGTGGCGCCAAGGAAAGGTAACACCTTGCTGTTAATTGCTGGTAGTTAACCACCAGTCAGGGGTTGCCAAGTATGCAAGGCTTAGCTTCAAGAACCAATTAGTTTAAAACGCGCAGCTTCTGGAAGCGTATAAAACCTCGTGCTTCTCTACAACACATTGACGTTTGCTTGCATCAAGCTGCATCCCGTCTCTTCATTCGCCGCAGTCAGGTTCGCTAGGATCATCTTTAGGTTGGCCTTAAGGGTATCTCGGGCTTATGACAGCTTAGTTGTGTTTCGGTTTCCTAGTTATTATGACAGGCTCTAGTCAACTCGTTACGCCGTGTGACCGTTGGCTTGGGTTTCTTGTGTGACCGCGGCGGCTGGCACAAGATTTACCAACCCTGAAGGCTGCCGTGACTAAGTCAAGCTTGCGCTTATTGCTTACTGTTAATTTCTGCTGAGTGCCCGTGGGGGTGTGGCTGAGCAAGGCGTCTTGGGCTACAGTTGGTAGTGTGTGCCTGATGCCTGCTCCTTTGGTCTTGGCAAGAGGCCTAGGGCATTTACACTGGGCCGCAGATACTTGCGTGTATGTGTCTAGCAGGAGCCAACTGTAAGGTTAGGACTAAGTCTTTTGTCCTCGGCTTTCGTATTGTACGCCATCTTGGCATCTTCAGTGCCACGCTTTTGGATTGTAAGCTACGGGGACGTGGCTTCGTTGGTCTCGTTGGCTTCTTTGGCTGTTTGGGTGCCTATAGTCTTAGGGGCGTGTGTGTATGGGGGATTTGGGTTAATATGATTTTGGTGTTGGGTAGGTGGTGTTTATGGGCTATATAAGATGTCAAGGAGAAGGCTAGGTTTGAGTGGTAAAGGTGTTAGAGGTTCTCGTGGTTGAATTGTGCAACAATGGTTTGTCAGGCTGTAGGTCCCGGGGAGGTGCCGGGCGAGAATATACAGGTCAAAAAACTTCCCATCCACCTTCACACAAACTGTTTAAAATTGATTTTCCGTCTGATGTTAAAACCCAGAAGCAGCGAACAACCCTTACAGGCACTTCCTGTGTTTACTAGGTGGATCGGGCAAATCACATAAATCTGTTCTTCTGTGGTGGGATGATCAACGGAGACAATGGCATTCGGACATAGAGACAGTCTCCGGTTCACCTCAAATAGTAGAACCGAATGCAGTTGTTCGTGTTTTCCAAAAACGGAACGGACCCCTCAACCTTGTTACCGATTCTGCTTATGTTGCAGGTATTGTTACACGAGCTGAAGCTTCTGTGCTGCGGAGTGTTTTGCATTCCCAACTTTTTACCCTGTTACAGGAACTTATTTTCCTTTTGGACTCTCGATCTGCGCCTTATTTTGTTATGCATATTAGGTCCCATACATCACTACCTGGTTTTCTTGCAGAAGGCAATCGACGAGCTGACCTATTGACGTTACCAGTTCAAGTGCTGCCAGACCGGATTGCACAAGCTAAACTAAGTCACTCTTTCTTTTTTTTTTTTTTCAGGGAAATGCTGGAGCTCTTAAGCGACAGTTTGACCTTACTTCTCAACAAGCATCAAATATTATTGCTGTCTGTCCTGATTGTCAAAAACATTCTTTCCCATCAATTGCTACAGGAGTTAATCCTAGAGGATTACAAAGCCTACAATTATGGCAAACGGATGTCGCACATGATTCTGAATTTGGTAACCTTAAATATATCCATTCTTCCGTTGCTACATTTTCAGGTGCCTTGTTTGCCTCTTGTCACACAGGAGAAAAGGCACGAGGTGTTCGTAGACACTTAATGCGTGCTTTTGCTACTTTAGGTCTTCCCTTGAAGATCAAGACAGGTAATGGTCCAGCTTATGTTTCCACAACTGTAAAAGCCTTTTTTGCCCTATGGGGTATAACTCATATTACTGGCATTCCTCCTTCCCCCACCGGTCAATCTCTCATTGAACGGTCTCATCAGTCTCTAAAACGTTTGTTACAACAACAAAAAGGGGGAATGGGAATGGCTATTCCGGAGGAACAGTTACAGAAAGCATTGTGTGTTTTTAATCTTTTGAATTGTTCTTTCATAGATAACAACCCGCCGAGAGTTCGACATTTCACTGCAAATACCTCCTTCGAGGCATGGGTTAAAGCCCCACTATTGGTCCGAGATCCAGAAACAGGTAAAATTATGGGACCGTATCCTCTTGTTACATGGGGAAAAGGTTATGCTTGTGTCTCTACAGAAAAAGGACCTAGATGGATCCCAGCGAAGAACGTAAGACCTTTCCGTGAACCTTTACCGCAGGCAACCGACACCGACCCTACAGAACGAAATAAAAACTGTGTGAGGATTACTGTTTTGCATTCATGTTAGATACCCAAAATCGGGACATAGAATATAGATTTCGCTTTTTACAGCGCCTAGAACGAACACTATCACCCTGGATCAAACCTCTTAAGAAAGGTAATTCTCTCGGACCGAGCAGGGGAACGGGACAACTCATTGTACACGGAGCATGTACATGGAACAAGGATTCCCTTGACACCGATAAGGGGAAGGGAGGATTCATCATGAGAGAACAACTAGGTGTTATGAAGGAGAATAGGAAAGAGAAACATGGTTATTTAGTGTTTAATAGGTGTCTGCACGCTTGTAGAGATGTATAGTTATGTAACCACAGGAGTGGTTTCTGCCCTGAGCCTGGTGGCGCGCACAGCTGCGGTTTGTGTCCTGGCTCAGAGATGTAAACAGGGGCTTCCCTGTTATGCTAAAGTGTCTCTCTCTGCATAAAAAAAGAGGGAATGAAGGGAATGACCCCAGAGGTATGTTCAGAGAAGGCATGCTATGTTTCGAACTTCTGGATGGAACCAGTTCTCGTTTGGCGTGCCCTTCCACCTACGTGTAATGTTAATCCAAAAGAAGATGATGTTGTTCACACTTTGAATGTCGATCATTGTCTTTCTGTAGGTGCTAATGTAGTAGGGAGGCTATGATGGGAGCGTGTCGCAGCAGTTCTTCTCTTATCCGGAGTAACGGCAGGGAAAGCATTAAAGAGTTAAATCACCTTGTTTGGTAGGCAGTTGAGAATGTGAGTCAAAATTGCCACTGCTTTTTGTTGTTGCCTCAAGGACGCGGCTGTGAGGATTTTGATGGCATGTGCTGCGTGGATTTTAGGCGCCCCATTGCAGCAACATGGTATCAAAATCTGAGAAAATTTCAGCCTTTTTTGGCATCCATTCACTCAATTGGCAGTATTGTTTGTTTGCTATTACCTTGGTCGCTGTCATGTTTGCAAGGGCCCTGCAGAACATGGCAAACCTGGTACTAGCTGTTCAAAAACAACAAGGGGCAACTGTAAAATTGTACGGAACAAAGACAGTGGGTTATTTTGACATTGACAATATGTCTTAGTCGGTTTTTTATTTGCTCTATTACTTATGCCTTGTTTTTACTCGTTGGCTTTCAAAGGTTCTTTTGTGCGACAGGAAGGGGGAGATGCAGGAGTGGGCTGGAAACTAGGACCGTGTGTAGCAATCGGTCAGCTGAGGGGAATGTGCTCGAGCTTGTCTAGACAACACTTAACGTGATGAGGCATGTTTACAGAGCACAGGGGAGTGGGAGACGGGTGGCGCCAAGGAAAGGTAACACCTTGCTGTTAATGGCTGGTAGTTAACCACCAGTCAGGGGTTGCCTAGTATGCAAGGCTTAGCTTCAAGAACCAATTAGTTTAAAAAGCGCAGCTCCTGAAAGTGTATAAAACCTCGTGCTTCTCTACAACACATTGACGTTTGCTTGCATCAGGCTGCGTCCCGTCTCTTCATTCGTCGCAGTCAGGTTCGCTAGCATCATCTTTAGGTTGGCCTTAGGGGTATCTCGGGCTTATGACAGCTTAGTTGTGTTTCGGTTTCCTAGTTATTATGACAGGCTCTAGTCGACTCGTTACACCGTGTGACTGTTGGCTTGGGTTTCTTGTGTGACCGCGGCGGCTGGCACAAGATTTACCAACCCTGAAGGCTGCCGTGACTAAGTCAAGCTTGCGCTTATTGCTTACTGTTAATTTCTGCTGAGTGCCCGTGGGGGTGTGGCTGAGCAAGGCGTCTTGGGCTACAGTTGGTAGTGTGTGCCTGATGCCTGCTCCTTTGGTCTTGGCAAGAGGCCTAGGGCATTTACACTGGGCCGCAGATACTTGCGTGTATGTGTCTAGCAGGAGCCAACTGTAAGGTTAGGACTAAGTCTTTTGTCCTCGGCTTTCGTATTGTATGCCATCTTGGCATCTTCAGTGCCATGCTTTTGGATTGTAAGCTACGGGGACGTGGCTTCGTTGGTTTCGTTGGCTTTGTTGGCTGTTTGGGCGCCTATAGTCTTAGGGGGGTTTGGGTTAATGTGATTTTGGTGTTGAGGTGTTGGGTAGGTGGTGTTTATGGGCTATATAAGATGTCAAGGAGAAGGCTAGGTTTGAGTGGTAAAGGTGTTAGAGGTTCTCGTGGTTGAATTGTGCAACAATAGTTTGTCAGGCTGTAGGTCCCGGGGAGGTGCCGGGCGAGAATATACAGGTCAAAAAACTTCCCATCCGCCTTCACACAAACTGTTTAACATTGATTTTCGTCTGATGTTAAAACCCAGAAGCAGCGAACAACCCTTACAGGCACTTCCTGTGTTTACAGGTGGATCGGGCAAATCACATAAATCTGTTCTTCTGTGGTGGGATGATCAACGGAGACAATGGCATTCGGACATAGAGACAGTCTCCGGTTCACCTCAAATAGTAGAACCGAATGCAGTTGTTCGTGTTTTCCAAAAACGGAACGGACCCCTCAACCTTGTTACCAATTCTGCTTATGTTGCAGGTATTGTTACACGAGCTGAAGCTTCTGTGCTGCGGAGTGTTTTGCATTCCCAACCTTTTACCCTGTTACAGGAACTTATTTTCCTTTTGGACTCTCGATCTGCGCCTTATTTTGTTATGCATATTAGGTCTCATACCTCACTACCTGGTTTTCTTGCAGAAGGCAATCGATGAGCTGACGGACCTATTGACGTTACCCGTTCAAGTGCTGCCAGACCGGATTGCACAAGCTAAACTAAGTCACTCTTTTTTTTTTTTTTCAGGGAAATGCTGGAGCTCTTAAGCGACAGTTTGACCTTACTTCTCAACAAGCATCAAATATTATTGCTGTCTGTCCTGATTGTCAAAAACATTCTTTCCCATCAATTGCTACAGGAGTTAATCCTAGAGGATTACAGAGCCTACAATTATGGCAAACGGATGTCGCACATGATTCTGAATTTGGTAACCTTAAATATATCCATTCTTCCGTTGCTACACTTTCAGGTGCCTTGTTTGCCTCTTGTCACACAGGAGAAAAGGCACGAGATGTTCGTAGACACTTAATGCGTGCTTTTGCTACTTTAGGTATTCCCTTATGCTGGACCATTAACTGTCTGTATCTTTATGTTTCCACAACTGTAAAAGCCTTTTTTGCCCTATGGGGTATAACTCATATTACTGGCATTCCTCCTTCCCCCACCGGTCAATCTCTCATTGAACGGTCTCATCAGTCTCTAAAACGTTTGTTACAACAACAAAAAGGGGGAACGGGAATGGCTATGCCGGAGGAACGGTTACAGAAAGCATTGTATGTTTTTAATCTTTTGAATTGTTCTTTCATAGATAACAACCCACCGAGAGTTTGACATTTCACTGCAAATACCTCCTTCGAGGCACGGGTTAAAGCCCCGGCATTGGTCCGAGATCCAGAAACAGGTAAAATTATGGGACCGTATCCTCTTGTTACATGGGGAAAAGGTTATGCTTGTGTCTCTACAGAAAAAGGACCTAGATGGATCCCAGTGAAGAATGTAAGACCTTTCCGTGAACCTTTACCGCAGGCAACCGATACCGACCCTACAGAACGAAATAAAAACTGTGTGAGGATTACTGTTTTGCATTCATGTTAGATACCCAAAATCGGGACATAGAATATAGATTTCGCTTTTTACAGCACCTAGAACAAACACTATCACCCTGGATCAAACCACTTAACAAAGGTAATTCTCTCGGACCGAGCAGGGGAACGGGACAACTCATTGTACACGGAGCATGTACATGGAACAAGGATTCCCTTGACACCGATAAGGGGAAGGGAGGATTCATCATGAGAGAACAACTAGGTGTTATGAAGGAGAATAGGAAAGAGAAACATTGTTATTTAGTGTTTAATAGGTGTCTGCACGCTTGTAGAGATGTATAGTTATGTAACTACAGGAGCGGTTTCTGCCCTGAGCCTGGTGGCGCGCACAGCTGCGGTTTGTGTCCTGGCTCAGAGATGTAAACAGGGGCTTCCCTGTTATGCTAAAGTGTCTCTCTCTGCATAAAAAAAGAGGGAATGAAGGGAATGACCCCAGAGGTATGTTCAGAGAAGGCACGCTAAGTTTCAAACTTTTGGACGGAACCAGTTCTCGTTTGGCGTGCCCTTCCACCTACGTGTAATGTTAATCCAAAAGAAGATGATGTTGTTCACACTTTGAATGTCGATCACTGTCTTTCTGTAGGTGCTAATGTAGTAGGGAGGCTATGATGGGAACGTGTCGCAGCGGTTCTTCTCTTATCCAGAGTAACGGCAGGGAAAGCATTAAAGAGTTAAATCACCTTGTTTGGTAGGCAGTTGAGAATGTGAGTCAAAATTGCCACTGCTTTTTGTTTTTGCTTCAAGGACGCGGCTGTGAGGATTTTGATGGCATGTGCTGCGTGGATTTTAGGCGCCCCATTGCAGCAACATGGTATCAAAATCTGAGAAAATTTCAGCCTTTTTTGGCATCCGTTCACTCAATTGGCAGTATTGTTTGTTTGCTATTACCTTGGTCGCTGTCATGTTTGCAAGGGCCCTGCAGAACATGGCAAACCTGGTACTAGCTGTTCAAAAACAACAAGGGGCAACTGTAAAATTGTACGGAACAAAGACAGTGGGTTATTTTGACATTGACAATATGTCTTAGTCGGTTTTTTATTTGCTCTATTACTTATGCCTTGTTTTTACTCGTTGGCTTTCAAAGGTTCTTTTGTGCGACAGGAAGGGGGAGATGCAGGAGCGGGCTGGAAACTAGGACTGTGTGTAGCAATCGGTTAGCTGAGGGGAATGTGCTCGAGCTTGTCTAGACAACACTTAACGTGATGAGGCATGTTTACAGAGCACAGGGGAGTGGGAGACGGGTGGCGCCAATGCAGACTGCATCTGCAATTTTTACGCGGGAACTTTGGGACGACAGAGGGGTGAAATTATGGGATTCTGCGACAAAAGGCAATATTGAGTCCCACCGTCTGCTTTCTTCATGGAGAGTTATTTTTGAGACTATGTGAGCAGAGGAAGGAGAGGAGGAGGAATCGCGAGCTCCTATAGCTCTTTCCTTATCAGCCTCTAAGTCACAGTGCTCTACACTCCTGGGTGTCAATGCGGTGGGGTATCTGCCAGAAGAAGATCCCTTTGACCCGGGACCGATAGACCGTGCGAAAGAACCTGCTTTATACCCTCCTGATCTATGTGATGTGTGGACAAAAATAAAGAAACAAGCCTTAAAGGAGGGGGATTTAGAAATGGCTAAAACTATACTTGCTCCGGTCTTGTATTCTCAGGGTCGAGCAGGGGGAGCACAATGGGAGGCTCTTTCTTTTTTGGTTGTTTAAGAACAGCGCCGCACAGTTACAGAACATGGTATTTCTTCTCCCTGTTGTAAAAGTCTGTTATCTTCTGTGTTTGATACTTGTATCATGACTCCTTGTGATTTGAAATGTTTAGCACGATTGCTGCTAACTCCGACTCAGTATACGTTGTGGGAGTCGCATTTGAAAGGAGGATCGCAAGCACTCCTACTCACGTATGTTTATCATAATGATCCTGTATTAGCTGCACTAACAATAGAACATCTTACGGGCACCGGTGCACATGTTGATCTGGTAACACAGGCTCAACACTGCTCCCGTGTGTCTCTCGAGGCAATTAGAGAAGAGGCGAAAAGGGCTTTTTTCCAGGTTTCTGATGTACAAAAGCCACAAAAAGCCGTTACTAACATCACTCAGGAGTCTCGAGAACCTTATATGCAGTTTATTGATAGACTAAAACAGGCTTTGGAACGTCGAGTAGATAACGCGGAAGCTCGTGGTATATTGTTAACAAAACTAGCTGTTGAAAATGCTAATGTTGATTGTAAAAGACTATGGAAGTCTCTTCCCAACCCGAGCCCCACTCTGGTGGAAACGGTGGAAGCATGTAACGGAATCGGTACGGTTGACCATAAGTTTGAAGCTATGGCTGCTGCTTTTGTAACAATGCGTGGTGTGGGGAATTGCTATGCTTGTGGTAAGCCTGGTCATCTAAAGAGAAATTGTCTTGCGTGGGCTGCGGGGAATAAACAATAATCTCTTGGTCCTGGAGTTTGTCCAACATGTCGGAAAGAATGTCATTATGCTAATCAATGTCAATCTAACTATGATTTGCTTTTTAGGGTTAGGCTTTTTAGGGTTAGGCTTTTTAGGGTTAGGCTTTTTAGGGTTAGGCTTTTTAGGGTTAGGCTTTTTAGGGTTAGGCTTTTTAGGGTTAGGCTTTTTAGGGTTAGGCTTTTTAGGGTTAGGCTTTTTAGGGTTAGGCTTTTTAGGGTTAGGCTTTTTAGGGTTAGGCTTTTTAGGGTTAGGCTTTTTAGGGTTAGGCTTTTTAGGGTTAGGCTTTTTAGGGTTAGGCTTTTTAGGGTTAGGCTTTTTAGGGTTAGGCTTTTTAGGGTTAGGCTTTTTAGGGTTAGGCTTTTTAGGGTTAGGCTTTTTAGGGTTAGGCTTTTTAGGGTTAGGCTTTTTAGGGTTAGGCTTTTTAGGGTTAGGCTTTTTAGGGTTAGGCTTTTTAGGGTTAGGCTTTTTAGGGTTAGGCTTTTTAGGGTTAGGCTTTTTAGGGTTAGGCTTTTTAGGGTTAGGCTTTTTAGGGTTAGGCTTTTTAGGGTTAGGCTTTTTAGGGTTAGGCTTTTTAGGGTTAGGCTTTTTAGGGTTAGGCTTTTTAGGGTTAGGCTTTTTAGGGTTAGGCTTTTTAGGGTTAGGCTTTTTAGGGTTAGGCTTTTTAGGGTTAGGCTTTTTAGGGTTAGGCTTTTTAGGGTTAGGCTTTTTAGGGTTAGGCTTTTTAGGGTTAGGCTTTTTAGGGTTAGGCTTTTTAGGGTTAGGCTTTTTAGGGTTAGGCTTTTTAGGGTTAGGCTTTTTAGGGTTAGGCTTTTTAGGGTTAGGCTTTTTAGGGTTAGGCTTTTTAGGGTTAGGCTTTTTAGGGTTAGGCTTTTTAGGGTTAGGCTTTTTAGGGTTAGGCTTTTTAGGGTTAGGCTTTTTAGGGTTAGGCTTTTTAGGGTTAGGCTTTTTAGGGTTAGGCTTTTTAGGGTTAGGCTTTTTAGGGTTAGGCTTTTTAGGGTTAGGCTTTTTAGGGTTAGGCTTTTTAGGGTTAGGCTTTTTAGGGTTAGGCTTTTTAGGGTTAGGCTTTTTAGGGTTAGGCTTTTTAGGGTTAGGCTTTTTAGGGTTAGGCTTTTTAGGGTTAGGCTTTTTAGGGTTAGGCTTTTTAGGGTTAGGCTTTTTAGGGTTAGGCTTTTTAGGGTTAGGCTTTTTAGGGTTAGGCTTTTTAGGGTTAGGCTTTTTAGGGTTAGGCTTTTTAGGGTTAGGCTTTTTAGGGTTAGGCTTTTTAGGGTTAGGCTTTTTAGGGTTAGGCTTTTTAGGGTTAGGCTTTTTAGGGTTAGGCTTTTTAGGGTTAGGCTTTTTAGGGTTAGGCTTTTTAGGGTTAGGCTTTTTAGGGTTAGGCTTTTTAGGGTTAGGCTTTTTAGGGTTAGGCTTTTTAGGGTTAGGCTTTTTAGGGTTAGGCTTTTTAGGGTTAGGCTTTTTAGGGTTAGGCTTTTTAGGGTTAGGCTTTTTAGGGTTAGGCTTTTTAGGGTTAGGCTTTTTAGGGTTAGGCTTTTTAGGGTTAGGCTTTTTAGGGTTAGGCTTTTTAGGGTTAGGCTTTTTAGGGTTAGGCTTTTTAGGGTTAGGCTTTTTAGGGTTAGGCTTTTTAGGGTTAGGCTTTTTAGGGTTAGGCTTTTTAGGGTTAGGCTTTTTAGGGTTAGGCTTTTTAGGTTTAGGCTTTTTAGGGTTAGGCTTTTTAGGGTTAGGCTTTTTAGGGTTAGGCTTTTTAGGGTTAGGCTTTTTAGGGTTAGGCTTTTTAGGGTTAGGCTTTTTAGGGTTAGGCTTTTTAGGGTTAGGCTTTTTAGGGTTAGGCTTTTTAGGGTTAGGCTTTTTAGGGTTAGGCTTTTTAGGGTTAGGCTTTTTAGGGTTAGGCTTTTTAGGGTTAGGCTTTTTAGGGTTAGGCTTTTTAGGGTTAGGCTTTTTAGGGTTAGGCTTTTTAGGGTTAGGCTTTTTAGGGTTAGGCTTTTTAGGGTTAGGCTTTTTAGGGTTAGGCTTTTTAGGGTTAGGCTTTTTAGGGTTAGGCTTTTTAGGGTTAGGCTTTTTAGGGTTAGGCTTTTTAGGGTTAGGCTTTTTAGGGTTAGGCTTTTTAGGGTTAGGCTTTTTAGGGTTAGGCTTTTTAGGGTTAGGCTTTTTAGGGTTAGGCTTTTTAGGGTTAGGCTTTTTAGGGTTAGGCTTTTTAGGGTTAGGCTTTTTAGGGTTAGGCTTTTTAGGGTTAGGCTTTTTAGGGTTAGGCTTTTTAGGGTTAGGCTTTTTAGGGTTAGGCTTTTTAGGGTTAGGCTTTTTAGGGTTAGGCTTTTTAGGGTTAGGCTTTTTAGGGTTAGGCTTTTTAGGGTTAGGCTTTTTAGGGTTAGGCTTTTTAGGGTTAGGCTTTTTAGGGTTAGGCTTTTTAGGGTTAGGCTTTTTAGGGTTAGGCTTTTTAGGGTTAGGCTTTTTAGGGTTAGGCTTTTTAGGGTTAGGCTTTTTAGGGTTAGGCTTTTTAGGGTTAGGCTTTTTAGGGTTAGGCTTTTTAGGGTTAGGCTTTTTAGGGTTAGGCTTTTTAGGGTTAGGCTTTTTAGGGTTAGGCTTTTTAGGGTTAGGCTTTTTAGGGTTAGGCTTTTTAGGGTTAGGCTTTTTAGGGTTAGGCTTTTTAGGGTTAGGCTTTTTAGGGTTAGGCTTTTTAGGGTTAGGCTTTTTTAGGGTTAGGCTTTTTAGGGTTAGGCTTTTTAGGGTTAGGCTTTTTAGGGTTAGGCTTTTTAGGGTTAGGCTTTTTAGGGTTAGGCTTTTTAGGGTTAGGCTTTTTAGGGTTAGGCTTTTTAGGGTTAGGCTTTTTAGGGTTAGGCTTTTTAGGGTTAGGCTTTTTAGGGTTAGGCTTTTTAGGGTTAGGCTTTTTAGGGTTAGGCTTTTTAGGGTTAGGCTTTTTAGGGTTAGGCTTTTTAGGGTTAGGCTTTTTAGGGTTAGGCTTTTTAGGGTTAGGCTTTTTAGGGTTAGGCTTTTTAGGGTTAGGCTTTTTAGGGTTAGGCTTTTTAGGGTTAGGCTTTTTAGGGTTAGGCTTTTTAGGGTTAGGCTTTTTAGGGTTAGGCTTTTTAGGGTTAGGCTTTTTAGGGTTAGGCTTTTTAGGGTTAGGCTTTTTAGGGTTAGGCTTTTTAGGGTTAGGCTTTTTAGGGTTAGGCTTTTTAGGGTTAGGCTTTTTAGGGTTAGGCTTTTTAGGGTTAGGCTTTTTAGGGTTAGGCTTTTTAGGGTTAGGCTTTTTAGGGTTAGGCTTTTTAGGGTTAGGCTTTTTAGGGTTAGGCTTTTTAGGGTTAGGCTTTTTAGGGTTAGGCTTTTTAGGGTTAGGCTTTTTAGGGTTAGGCTTTTTAGGGTTAGGCTTTTTAGGGTTAGGCTTTTTAGGGTTAGGCTTTTTAGGGTTAGGCTTTTTAGGGTTAGGCTTTTTAGGGTTAGGCTTTTTAGGGTTAGGCTTTTTAGGGTTAGGCTTTTTAGGGTTAGGCTTTTTAGGGTTAGGCTTTTTAGGGTTAGGCTTTTTAGGGTTAGGCTTTTTAGGGTTAGGCTTTTTAGGGTTAGGCTTTTTAGGGTTAGGCTTTTTAGGGTTAGGGTTAGGGTTAGGGTTAGGGTTAGGGTTAGGGTTAGGGTTAGGGTTAGGGTTAGGGTTAGGGTTAGGGTTAGGGTTAGGGTTAGGGTTAGGGTTAGGGTTAGGGTTAGGGTTAGGGTTAGGGTTAGGGTTAGGGTTAGGGTTAGGGTTAGGGTTAGGGTTAGGGTTAGGGTTAGGGTTAGGGTTAGGGTTAGGGTTAGGGTTAGGGTTAGGGTTAGGGTTAGGGTTAGGGTTAGGGTTAGGGTTAGGGTTAGGGTTAGGGTTAGGGTTAGGGTTAGGGTTAGGGTTAGGGTTAGGGTTAGGGTTAGGGTTAGGGTTAGGGTTAGGGTTAGGGTTAGGGTTAGGGTTAGGGTTAGGGTTAGGGTTAGGGTTAGGGTTAGGGTTAGGGTTAGGGTTAGGGTTAGGGTTAGGGTTAGGGTTAGGGTTAGGGTTAGGGTTAGGGTTAGGGTTAGGGTTAGGGTTAGGGTTAGGGTTAGGGTTAGGGTTAGGGTTAGGGTTAGGGTTAGGGTTAGGGTTAGGGTTAGGGTTAGGGTTAGGGTTAGGGTTAGGGTTAGGGTTAGGGTTAGGGTTAGGGTTAGGGTTAGGGTTAGGGTTAGGGTTAGGGTTAGGGTTAGGGTTAGGGTTAGGGTTAGGGTTAGGGTTAGGGTTAGGGTTAGGGTTAGGGTTAGGGTTAGGGTTAGGGTTAGGGTTAGGGTTAGGGTTAGGGTTAGGGTTAGGGTTAGGGTTAGGGTTAGGGTTAGGGTTAGGGTTAGGGTTAGGGTTAGGGTTAGGGTTAGGGTTAGGGTTAGGGTTAGGGTTAGGGTTAGGGTTAGGGTTAGGGTTAGGGTTAGGGTTAGGGTTAGGGTTAGGGTTAGGGTTAGGGTTAGGGTTAGGGTTAGGGTTAGGGTTAGGGTTAGGGTTAGGGTTAGGGTTAGGGTTAGGGTTAGGGTTAGGGTTAGGGTTAGGGTTAGGGTTAGGGTTAGGGTTAGGGTTAGGGTTAGGGTTAGGGTTAGGGTTAGGGTTAGGGTTAGGGTTAGGGTTAGGGTTAGGGTTAGGGTTAGGGTTAGGGTTAGGGTTAGGGTTAGGGTTAGGGTTAGGGTTAGGGTTAGGGTTAGGGTTAGGGTTAGGGTTAGGGTTAGGGTTAGGGTTAGGGTTAGGGTTAGGGTTAGGGTTAGGGTTAGGGTTAGGGTTAGGGTTAGGGTTAGGGTTAGGGTTAGGGTTAGGGTTAGGGTTAGGGTTAGGGTTAGGGTTAGGGTTAGGGTTAGGGTTAGGGTTAGGGTTAGGGTTAGGGTTAGGGTTAGGGTTAGGGTTAGGGTTAGGGTTAGGGTTAGGGTTAGGGTTAGGGTTAGGGTTAGGGTTAGGGTTAGGGTTAGGGTTAGGGTTAGGGTTAGGGTTAGGGTTAGGGTTAGGGTTAGGGTTAGGGTTAGGGTTAGGGTTAGGGTTAGGGTTAGGGTTAGGGTTAGGGTTAGGGTTAGGGTTAGGGTTAGGGTTAGGGTTAGGGTTAGGGTTAGGGTAGGGTTAGGGTTAGGGTTAGGGTTAGGGTTAGGGTTAGGGTTAGGGTTAGGGTTAGGGTTAGGGTTAGGGTTAGGGTTAGGGTTAGGGTTAGGGTTAGGGTTAGGGTTAGGGTTAGGGTTAGGGTTTGGGTTAGGGTTAGGGTTAGGGTTAGGGTTAGGGTTAGGGTTAGGGTTAGGGTTAGGGTTAGGGTTAGGGTTAGGGTTAGGGTTAGGGTTAGGGTTAGGGTTAGGGTTAGGGTTAGGGTTAGGGTTAGGGTTAGGGTTAGGGTTAGGGTTAGGGTTAGGGTTAGGGTTAGGGTTAGGGTTAGGGTTAGGGTTAGGGTTAGGGTTAGGGTTAGGGTTAGGGTTAGGGTTAGGGTTAGGGTTAGGGTTAGGGTTAGGGTTAGGGTTAGGGTTAGGGTTAGGGTTAGGGTTAGGGTTAGGGTTAGGGTTAGGGTTAGGGTTAGGGTTAGGGTTAGGGTTAGGGTTAGGGTTAGGGTTAGGGTTAGGGTTAGGGTTAGGGTTAGGGTTAGGGTTAGGGTTAGGGTTAGGGTTAGGGTTAGGGTTAGGGTTAGGGTTAGGGTTAGGGTTAGGGTTAGGGTTAGGGTTAGGGTTAGGGTTAGGGTTAGGGTTAGGGTTAGGGTTAGGGTTAGGGTTAGGGTTAGGGTTAGGGTTAGGGTTAGGGTTAGGGTTAGGGTTAGGGTTAGGGTTAGGGTTAGGGTTAGGGTTAGGGTTAGGGTTAGGGTTAGGGTTAGGGTTAGGGTTAGGGTTAGGGTTAGGGTTAGGGTTAGGGTTAGGGTTAGGGTTAGGGTTAGGGTTAGGGTTAGGGTTAGGGTTAGGGTTTAGGGTTAGGGTTAGGGTTAGGGTTAGGGTTAGGGTTAGGGTTAGGGTTAGGGTTAGGGTTAGGGTTAGGGTTAGGGTTAGGGTTAGGGTTAGGGTTAGGGTTAGGGTTAGGGTTAGGGTTAGGGTTAGGGTTAGGGTTAGGGTTAGGGTTAGGGTTAGGGTTAGGGTTAGGGTTAGGGTTAGGGTTAGGGTTAGGGTTAGGGTTAGGGTTAGGGTTAGGGTTAGGGTTAGGGTTAGGGTTAGGGTTAGGGTTAGGGTTAGGGTTAGGGTTAGGGTTAGGGTTAGGGTTAGGGTTAGGGTTAGGGTTAGGGTTAGGGTTAGGGTTAGGGTTAGGGTTAGGGTTAGGGTTAGGGTTAGGGTTAGGGTTAGGGTTAGGGTTAGGGTTAGGGTTAGGGTTAGGGTTAGGGTTAGGGTTAGGGTTAGGGTTAGGGTTAGGGTTAGGGTTAGGGTTAGGGTTAGGGTTAGGGTTAGGGTTAGGGT
This sequence comes from Falco naumanni, assembly GCF_017639655.2. NCBI lineage: Eukaryota > Metazoa > Chordata > Aves > Falconiformes > Falconidae > Falco > Falco naumanni. The sequence goes on from NW_024427370.1 coordinate 56,709, forward strand.
TAGGGTTAGGGTTAGGGTTAGGGTTAGGGTTAGGGTTAGGGTTAGGGTTAGGGTTAGGGTTAGGGTTAGGGTTAGGGTTAGGGTTAGGGTTAGGGTTAGGGTTAGGGTTAGGGTTAGGGTTAGGGTTAGGGTTAGGGTTAGGGTTAGGGTTAGGGTTAGGGTTAGGGTTAGGGTTAGGGTTAGGGTTAGGGTTAGGGTTAGGGTTAGGGTTAGGGTTAGGGTTAGGGTTAGGGTTAGGGTTAGGGTTAGGGTTAGGGTTAGGGTTAGGGTTAGGGTTAGGGTTAGGGTTAGGGTTAGGGTTAGGGTTAGGGTTAGGGTTAGGGTTAGGGTTAGGGTTAGGGTTAGGGTTAGGGTTAGGGTTAGGGTTAGGGTTAGGGTTAGGGTTAGGGTTAGGGTTAGGGTTAGGGTTAGGGTTAGGGTTAGGGTTAGGGTTAGGGTTAGGGTTAGGGTTAGGGTTAGGGTTAGGGTTAGGGTTAGGGTTAGGGTTAGGGTTAGGGTTAGGGTTAGGGTTAGGGTTAGGGTTAGGGTTAGGGTTAGGGTTAGGGTTAGGGTTAGGGTTAGGGTTAGGGTTAGGGTTAGGGTTAGGGTTAGGGTTAGGGTTAGGGTTAGGGTTAGGGTTAGGGTTAGGGTTAGGGTTAGGGTTAGGGTTAGGGTTAGGGTTAGGGTTAGGGTTAGGGTTAGGGTTAGGGTTAGGGTTAGGGTTAGGGTTAGGGTTAGGGTTAGGGTTAGGGTTAGGGTTAGGGTTAGGGTTAGGGTTAGGGTTAGGGTTAGGGTTAGGGTTAGGGTTAGGGTTAGGGTTAGGGTTAGGGTTAGGGTTAGGGTTAGGGTTAGGGTTAGGGTTAGGGTTAGGGTTAGGGTTAGGGTTAGGGTTAGGGTTAGGGTTAGGGTTAGGGTTAGGGTTAGGGTTAGGGTTAGGGTTAGGGTTAGGGTTAGGGTTAGGGTTAGGGTTAGGGTTAGGGTTAGGGTTAGGGTTAGGGTTAGGGTTAGGGTTAGGGTTAGGGTTAGGGTTAGGGTTAGGGTTAGGGTTAGGGTTAGGGTTAGGGTTAGGGTTAGGGTTAGGGTTAGGGTTAGGGTTAGGGTTAGGGTTAGGGTTAGGGTTAGGGTTAGGGTTAGGGTTAGGGTTAGGGTTAGGGTTAGGGTTAGGGTTAGGGTTAGGGTTAGGGTTAGGGTTAGGGTTAGGGTTAGGGTTAGGGTTAGGGTTAGGGTTAGGGTTAGGGTTAGGGTTAGGGTTAGGGTTAGGGTTAGGGTTAGGGTTAGGGTTAGGGTTAGGGTTAGGGTTAGGGTTAGGGTTAGGGTTAGGGTTAGGGTTAGGGGTTAGGGTTAGGGTTAGGGTTAGGGTTAGGGTTAGGGTTAGGGTTAGGGTTAGGGTTAGGGTTAGGGTTAGGGTTAGGGTTAGGGTTAGGGTTAGGGTTAGGGTTAGGGTTAGGGTTAGGGTTAGGGTTAGGGTTAGGGTTAGGGTTAGGGTTAGGGTTAGGGTTAGGGTTAGGGTTAGGGTTAGGGTTAGGGTTAGGGTTAGGGTTAGGGTTAGGGTTAGGGTTAGGGTTAGGGTTAGGGTTAGGGTTAGGGTTAGGGTTAGGGTTAGGGTTAGGGTTAGGGTTAGGGTTAGGGTTAGGGTTAGGGTTAGGGTTAGGGTTAGGGTTAGGGTTAGGGTTAGGGTTAGGGTTAGGGTTAGGGTTAGGGTTAGGGTTAGGGTTAGGGTTAGGGTTAGGGTTAGGGTTAGGGTTAGGGTTAGGGTTAGGGTTAGGGTTAGGGTTAGGGTTAGGGTTAGGGTTAGGGTTAGGGTTAGGGTTAGGGTTAGGGTTTAGGGTTAGGGTTAGGGTTAGGGTTAGGGTTAGGGTTAGGGTTAGGGTTAGGGTTAGGGTTAGGGTTAGGGTTAGGGTTAGGGTTAGGGTTAGGGTTAGGGTTAGGGTTAGGGTTAGGGTTAGGGTTAGGGTTAGGGTTAGGGTTAGGGTTAGGGTTAGGGTTAGGGTTAGGGTTAGGGTTAGGGTTAGGGTTAGGGTTAGGGTTAGGGTTAGGGTTAGGGTTAGGGTTAGGGTTAGGGTTAGGGTTAGGGTTAGGGTTAGGGTTAGGGTTAGGGTTAGGGTTAGGGTTAGGGTTAGGGTTAGGGTTAGGGTTAGGGTTAGGGTTAGGGTTAGGGTTAGGGTTAGGGTTAGGGTTAGGGTTAGGGTTAGGGTTAGGGTTAGGGTTAGGGTTAGGGTTAGGGTTAGGGTTAGGGTTAGGGTTAGGGTTAGGGTTAGGGTTAGGGTTAGGGTTAGGGTTAGGGTTAGGGTTAGGGTTAGGGTTAGGGTTAGGGTTAGGGTTAGGGTTAGGGTTAGGGTTAGGGTTAGGGTTAGGGTTAGGGTTAGGGTTAGGGTTAGGGTTAGGGTTAGGGTTAGGGTTAGGGTTAGGGTTAGGGTTAGGGTTAGGGTTAGGGTTAGGGTTAGGGTTAGGGTTAGGGTTAGGGTTAGGGTTAGGGTTAGGGTTAGGGTTAGGGTTAGGGTTAGGGTTAGGGTTAGGGTTAGGGTTAGGGTTAGGGTTAGGGTTAGGGTTAGGGTTAGGGTTAGGGTTAGGGTTAGGGTTAGGGTTAGGGTTAGGGTTAGGGTTAGGGTTAGGGTTAGGGTTAGGGTTAGGGTTAGGGTTAGGGTTAGGGTTAGGGTTAGGGTTAGGGTTAGGGTTAGGGTTAGGGTTAGGGTTAGGGTTAGGGTTAGGGTTAGGGTTAGGGTTAGGGTTAGGGTTAGGGTTAGGGTTAGGGTTAGGGTTAGGGTTAGGGTTAGGGTTAGGGTTAGGGTTAGGGTTAGGGTTAGGGTTAGGGTTAGGGTTAGGGTTAGGGTTAGGGTTAGGGTTAGGGTTAGGGTTAGGGTTAGGGTTAGGGTTAGGGTTAGGGTTAGGGTTAGGGTTAGGGTTAGGGTTAGGGTTAGGGTTAGGGTTAGGGTTAGGGTTAGGGTTAGGGTTAGGGTTAGGGTTAGGGTTAGGGTTAGGGTTAGGGTTAGGGTTAGGGTTAGGGTTAGGGTTAGGGTTAGGGTTAGGGTTAGGGTTAGGGTTAGGGTTAGGGTTAGGGTTAGGGTTAGGGTTAGGGTTAGGGTTAGGGTTAGGGTTAGGGTTAGGGTTAGGGTTAGGGTTAGGGTTAGGGTTAGGGTTAGGGTTAGGGTTAGGGTTAGGGTTAGGGTTAGGGTTAGGGTTAGGGTTAGGGTTAGGGTTAGGGTTAGGGTTAGGGTTAGGGTTAGGGTTAGGGTTAGGGTTAGGGTTAGGGTTAGGGTTAGGGTTAGGGTTAGGGTTAGGGTTAGGGTTAGGGTTAGGGTTAGGGTTAGGGTTAGGGTTAGGGTTAGGGTTAGGGTTAGGGTTAGGGTTAGGGTTAGGGTTAGGGTTAGGGTTAGGGTTAGGGTTAGGGTTAGGGTTAGGGTTAGGGTTAGGGTTAGGGTTAGGGTTAGGGTTAGGGTTAGGGTTAGGGTTAGGGTTAGGGTTAGGGTTAGGGTTAGGGTTAGGGTTAGGGTTAGGGTTAGGGTTAGGGTTAGGGTTAGGGTTAGGGTTAGGGTTAGGGTTAGGGTTAGGGTTAGGGTTAGGGTTAGGGTTAGGGTTAGGGTTAGGGTTAGGGTTAGGGTTAGGGTTAGGGTTAGGGTTAGGGTTAGGGTTAGGGTTAGGGTTAGGGTTAGGGTTAGGGTTAGGGTTAGGGTTAGGGTTAGGGTTAGGGTTAGGGTTAGGGTTAGGGTTAGGGTTAGGGTTAGGGTTAGGGTTAGGGTTAGGGTTAGGGTTAGGGTTAGGGTTAGGGTTAGGGTTAGGGTTAGGGTTAGGGTTAGGGTTAGGGTTAGGGTTAGGGTTAGGGTTAGGGTTAGGGTTAGGGTTAGGGTTAGGGTTAGGGTTAGGGTTAGGGTTAGGGTTAGGGTTAGGGTTAGGGTTAGGGTTAGGGTTAGGGTTAGGGTTAGGGTTAGGGTTAGGGTTAGGGTTAGGGTTAGGGTTAGGGTTAGGGTTAGGGTTAGGGTTAGGGTTAGGGTTAGGGTTAGGGTTAGGGTTAGGGTTAGGGTTAGGGTTAGGGTTAGGGTTAGGGTTAGGGTTAGGGTTAGGGTTAGGGTTAGGGTTAGGGTTAGGGTTAGGGTTAGGGTTAGGGTTAGGGTTAGGGTTAGGGTTAGGGTTAGGGTTAGGGTTAGGGTTAGGGTTAGGGTTAGGGTTAGGGTTAGGGTTAGGGTTAGGGTTAGGGTTAGGGTTAGGGTTAGGGTTAGGGTTAGGGTTAGGGTTAGGGTTAGGGTTAGGGTTAGGGTTAGGGTTAGGGTTAGGGTTAGGGTTAGGGTTAGGGTTAGGGTTAGGGTTAGGGTTAGGGTTAGGGTTAGGGTTAGGGTTAGGGTTAGGGTTAGGGTTAGGGTTAGGGTTAGGGTTAGGGTTAGGGTTAGGGTTAGGGTTAGGGTTAGGGTTAGGGTTAGGGTTAGGGTTAGGGTTAGGGTTAGGGTTAGGGTTAGGGTTAGGGTTAGGGTTAGGGTTAGGGTTAGGGTTAGGGTTAGGGTTAGGGTTAGGGTTAGGGTTAGGGTTAGGGTTAGGGTTAGGGTTAGGGTTAGGGTTAGGGTTAGGGTTAGGGTTAGGGTTAGGGTTAGGGTTAGGGTTAGGGTTAGGGTTAGGGTTAGGGTTAGGGTTAGGGTTAGGGTTAGGGTTAGGGTTAGGGTTAGGGTTAGGGTTAGGGTTAGGGTTAGGGTTAGGGTTAGGGTTAGGGTTAGGGTTAGGGTTAGGGTTAGGGTTAGGGTTAGGGTTAGGGTTAGGGTTAGGGTTAGGGTTAGGGTTAGGGTTAGGGTTAGGGTTAGGGTTAGGGTTAGGGTTAGGGTTAGGGTTAGGGTTAGGGTTAGGGTTAGGGTTAGGGTTAGGGTTAGGGTTAGGGTTAGGGTTAGGGTTAGGGTTAGGGTTAGGGTTAGGGTTAGGGTTAGGGTTAGGGTTAGGGTTAGGGTTAGGGTTAGGGTTAGGGTTAGGGTTAGGGTTAGGGTTAGGGTTAGGGTTAGGGTTAGGGTTAGGGTTAGGGTTAGGGTTAGGGTTAGGGTTAGGGTTAGGGTTAGGGTTAGGGTTAGGGTTAGGGTTAGGGTTAGGGTTAGGGTTAGGGTTAGGGTTAGGGTTAGGGTTAGGGTTAGGGTTAGGGTTAGGGTTAGGGTTAGGGTTAGGGTTAGGGTTAGGGTTAGGGTTAGGGTTAGGGTTAGGGTTAGGGTTAGGGTTAGGGTTAGGGTTAGGGTTAGGGTTAGGGTTAGGGTTAGGGTTAGGGTTAGGGTTAGGGTTAGGGTTAGGGTTAGGGTTAGGGTTAGGGTTAGGGTTAGGGTTAGGGTTAGGGTTAGGGTTAGGGTTAGGGTTAGGGTTAGGGTTAGGGTTAGGGTTAGGGTTAGGGTTAGGGTTAGGGTTAGGGTTAGGGTTAGGGTTAGGGTTAGGGTTAGGGTTAGGGTTAGGGTTAGGGTTAGGGTTAGGGTTAGGGTTAGGGTTAGGGTTAGGGTTAGGGTTAGGGTTAGGGTTAGGGTTAGGGTTAGGGTTAGGGTTAGGGTTAGGGTTAGGGTTAGGGTTAGGGTTAGGGTTAGGGTTAGGGTTAGGGTTAGGGTTAGGGTTAGGGTTAGGGTTAGGGTTAGGGTTAGGGTTAGGGTTAGGGTTAGGGTTAGGGTTAGGGTTAGGGTTAGGGTTAGGGTTAGGGTTAGGGTTAGGGTTAGGGTTAGGGTTAGGGTTAGGGTTAGGGTTAGGGTTAGGGTTAGGGTTAGGGTTAGGGTTAGGGTTAGGGTTAGGGTTAGGGTTAGGGTTAGGGTTAGGGTTAGGGTTAGGGTTAGGGTTAGGGTTAGGGTTAGGGTTAGGGTTAGGGTTAGGGTTAGGGTTAGGGTTAGGGTTAGGGTTAGGGTTAGGGTTAGGGTTAGGGTTAGGGTTAGGGTTAGGGTTAGGGTTAGGGTTAGGGTTAGGGTTAGGGTTAGGGTTAGGGTTAGGGTTAGGGTTAGGGTTAGGGTTAGGGTTAGGGTTAGGGTTAGGGTTAGGGTTAGGGTTAGGGTTAGGGTTAGGGTTAGGGTTAGGGTTAGG